>NC_052338.1:27417939-27545439 GCF_016432855.1 Salvelinus namaycush
TCCTCGGGCCTTGATTCATTCTACTACAGGACCGTAGCGTGGGAAACCAGAGAGAGACCAGCAGAAGGAGAGAGTGGAGGAGAAACTGTGAAGAGAACTAGATTATTGCAGAGGACTTCATTGTCTTCATGGCTTTACATATTTAATCTCAGGCATACAAACACACACACACACACACACACACACACACACACACACACACACACACACACACACACACACACACACACACACACACACACACACACAGACACACACACACACACACACACACACACACACACACACACACACACACACACACACACACACACACACACACACACAGACACACACACACACACACACACACACACACACAAATGCATGCACACAAACACAAACACGCACACACATACACACACACCTCCACAGTGCTGTAAGTGTATTACAGGGGCTTACCGGGGCTTTGAGACCCTAGGTTTAACGTCTTAGCTCTCTGATACCTAGATAGTCCACACCTCTCTCCTTGTCAGGACAAGAGAGGACACACAGGGTCAGAGAAGTCTTCATCTCAGGACCAGACTGAAATGGAATTCATTGAGATAATTGGAAAGACGATATAATCGTATCAAACCACAATTTTCTGTCTAGTGGACTTCTGGATGGAAGTTGTTTTCCATTGAGGAACATTTCCAGGGCTGATGGACAAGCTTCAGCACGAAAACCAAACTACCAAAAAAAAACTACAGAAGAACTGATTAGTAGGCTTGTCTAGTTTTTGACGTTGTCTTTTGTCTGACTGGATTATAGTTTGGATTTGAATTGGACAGTTTTTTATTGCTGTGACCTATCAACTGCAGTGAAAAGGACTGGTCTATTGAACTACATTGAGAGGGAGTGAATGAACTACAGGCATGGCCGCAGGTTGCACAGACTTCTACTGTATTCTATTGGCATGGGAATTCTAAGTAGAATTTGAATGTGGTTGTGTGTTTTGGCTGGACTGTGCTAAAGCAGAATGAGAGGGTACAGACAGGGCAGGTGTCACTAAGGCAGTATGAGAGGGTACAGACAGGGCAGGTGTCACTAAGGCAGTATGAGAGGCTACAGACAGGGCAGTTGTCACTAAGGCAGTATGAGAGGCTACAGACAGGGCAGATGTCACTAAGGCAGTATGAGAGGGTACAGACAGGGCAGGTGTCACTAAGGCAGTATGAGAGGGTACAGACAGGGCAGGTGTCACTAAGGCAGTATGAGAGGGTACAGACAGGGCAGGTGTCACTAAGGCAGTATGAGAGGCTACAGACAGGACAGGTGTCACTAAGGCAGTATGAGAGGGTACAGACAGGGCAGGTGTCACTAAGGCAGTATGAGAGGCTACAGACAGGGCAGGTGTCATTAAGGCAGTATGAGAGGGTACAGACAGGGCAGGTGTCACTAAGGCAGTATGAGAGGGTACAGACAGGGCAGGTGTCACTAAGGCAGTATGAGAGGGTACAGACAGGGCAGGTGTCACTAAGGCAGTATGAGAGGCTACAGACAGGGCAGGTGTCATTAAGGCAGTATGAGAGGGTACAGACAGGGCAGGTGTCACTAAGGCAGTATGAGAGGCTACAGACAGGACAGGTGTCACTAAGGCAGTATGAGAGGCTACAGACAGGGCAGGTGTCACTAAGGCAGTATGAGAGGGTACAGACAGGGCAGGTGTCACTAAGGCAGTATGAGAGGGTACAGACAGGGCAGGTGTCACTAAGGCAGTATGAGAGGGTACAGACAGGGCAGGTGTCACTAAGGCAGTATGAGAGGCTACAGACAGGGCAGGTGTCACTAAGGCAGTATGAGAGGCTACAGACAGGGCAGGTGTCACTAAGGCAGTATGAGAGGGTACAGACAGGGCAGGTGTCACTAAGGCAGTATGAGAGGCTACAGACAGGGCAGGTGTCATTAAGGCAGTATGAGAGGGTACAGACAGGGCAGGTGTCACTAAGGCAGTATGAGAGGGTACAGACAGGGCAGGTGTCACTAAGGCAGTATGAGAGGCTACAGACAGGGCAGGTGTCACTAAGGCAGTATGAGAGGCTACAGACAGGGCATGTGTCACTAAGGCAGTATGAGAGGCTACAGACAGGGCAGGTGTCACTAAGGCAGTATGAGAGGGTACAGACAGGGCAGGTGTCACTAAGGCAGTATGATAGGGTACAGACAGGGCAGGTGTCACTAAGGCAGTATGAGAGGGTACAGACAGGGCAGGTGTCACTAAGGCAGTATGAGAGGCTACAGACAGGGCAGGTGTCACTAAGGCAGTATGAGAGGCTACAGACAGGGCAGGTGTCACTAAGGCAGTATGAGAGGGTACAGACAGGGCAGGTGTCACTAAGGCAGTATGAGAGGCTACAGACAGGGCAGGTGTCATTAAGGCAGTATGAGAGGGTACAGACAGGGCAGGTGTCACTAAGGCAGTATGAGAGGGTACAGACAGGGCAGGTGTCACTAAGGCAGTATGAGAGGGTACAGACAGGGCAGGTGTCACTAAGGCAGTATGAGAGGCTACAGACAGGGCAGGTGTCACTAAGGCAGTATGAGAGGGTACAGACAGGGCAGGTGTCACTAAGGCAGTATGAGAGGCTACAGACAGGGCAGGTGTCACTAAGGCAGTATGAGAGGCTACAGACAGGGCAGGTGTCACTAAGGCAGTATGAGAGGGTACAGACAGGGCAGGTGTCACTAAGGCAGTATGAGAGGGTACAGACAGGGCAGGTGTCACTAAGGCAGTATGAGAGGCTACAGACAGGGCAGGTGTCATTAAGGCAGTATGAGAGGGTACAGACAGGGCATGTGTCACTAAGGCAGTATGAGAGGCTACAAACAGGACAGGTGTCACTAAGGCAGTATGAGAGGCTACAGACAGGGCAGGTGTCACTAAGGCAGTATGAGAGGCTACAGACAGGGCAGGTGTCACTAAGGCAGTATGAGAGGGTACAGACAGGGCAGGTGTCACTAAGGCAGTATGAGAGGCTACAGACAGGGCAGGTGTCATTAAGGCAGTATGAGAGGGTACAGACAGGGCAGGTGTCACTAAGGCAGTATGAGAGGCTACAAACAGGACAGGTGTCACTAAGGCAGTATGAGAGGCTACAGACAGGGCAGGTGTCACTAAGGCAGTATGAGAGGCTACAGACAGGGCAGGTGTCACTAAGGCAGTATGAGAGGGTACAGACAGGGCAGGTGTCACTAAGGCAGTATGAGAGGCTACAGACAGGGCAGGTGTCATTAAGGCAGTATGAGAGGGTACAGACAGGGCAGGTGTCACTAAGGCAGTATGAGAGGCTACAGACAGGACAGGTGTCACTAAGGCAGTATGAGAGGCTACAGACAGGGCAGGTGTCACTAAGGCAGTATGAGAGGCTACAGACAGGGCAGGTGTCACTAAGGCAGTATGAGAGGGTACAGACAGGGCAGGTGTCACTAAGGCAGTATGAGAGGGTACAGACAGGGCAGGTGTCACTAAGGCAGTATGAGAGGCTACAGACAGGGCAGGTGTCACTAAGGCAGTATGAGAGGCTACAGACAGGGCAGGTGTCACTAAGGCAGTATGAGAGGGTACAGACAGGGCAGGTGTCACTAAGGCAGTATGAGAGGCTACAGACAGGGCAGGTGTCACTAAGGCAGTATGAGAGGGTACAGACAGGGCAGGTGTCACTAAGGCAGTATGAGAGGGTACAGACAGGGCAGGTGTCACTAAGGCAGTATGAGAGGGTACAGACAGGGCAGGTGTCACTAAGGCAGTATGAGAGGCTACAGACAGGGCAGGTGTCATTAAGGCAGTATGAGAGGCTACAGACAGGGCAGGTGTCATTAAGGCAGTATGAGAGGCTACAGACAGGGCAGGGGTCACTAAGGCAGTATGAGAGGCTACAGACAGGGCAGGTGTCACTAAGGCCTACACTTTTTTTCTTTTTTTTTTCTTCATTGTTTAAAATTTTTATCCCCCTTTTCTCCCCAATTTTCGTGGTATCCAATCGCTAGTAATTACTATCTTGTCTCATCGCTACAACCCCCGTACGGGCTCGGGAGAGACGAAGGTCGAAAGCCACGCGTCCTCCGAAGCACAACCCAACCAAGCCGCACTGCTTCTTAACACAGCGCGCCTCCAACCCGGAAGCCAGCCGCACCAATGTGTCGGAGGAAACACCGTGCACCTGGCCCCCTTGGTTAGCGCGCACTGCGCCCGGCCAGCCACAGGAGTCGCTGGAGCGCGATGAGACAAGGATATCCCTACCGGCCAAACCCTCCCTAACCCGGACGACGCTAGCCCAATTGTGCGTCGCCCCACGGACCTCCCGGTCGCGGCCGGCTGCGACAGAGCCTGGGCGCGAACCCAGAGACTCTGGTGGCGCAGCTAGCACTGCGATGCAGTGCCCTAGACCACTGCGCCACCCGGGAGGCCCAAGGCCTACACTTTCACTTGTTCTATTTATTTTTACACAAACTAACTTTTGTTGCGTGTGTGTCTTGCATCTACTGTATGTGTGTGACTTACTCACTCCCTCCCCCTCTCTCCTCTCTTCCCCCTCTCTCCCCATCCCTCCCCCTCTCTCCTCTCTTCCCCCTCTCTCCCCATCTCTCTCCCTCTCTCCTCCCTTCCCCCTCTCTCCCATCCCTCCCCCTCTCTCCCCCTCCCCCCTCTCCCACATCCCTCACCCTCTCTCCTCCCTCCCTCTCTCTCTCCTCCTCTCCTCTCCCCCCACAGCGATGCAGCAGGTGTTGGACAACCTGGGGGAGCTGCCTACCTCCATGGGGGCCAAAGACATCGACCTCATCTTCCTCAGAGGCATCATGGAGAGTCCCATTGTACGGTCACTCTTCAAGGTAGCAGACACACATAGGGGAGAACACACTGAGACTGACTCACACACTGACAGGCCACAGGTTGGCAAGTCACAGGCTGGCAGGTTACAGGCTGGCAGGTTACAGGCTGGCAGACCACACATTGGCAGGTTACAGGCTGGCAGACCACACGTTGGTAGGTTACAGGCTGGCAGACCACACATTGGCAGGTTACAGGCTGGCAGACCACACGTTGGTAGGTTACAGGCTGGCAGACCACACGCTGGGAGGTTACAGGCTGGCAGGTCACAGGTTGGCAGGTTACAGGCTGGCAGACCACACGCTGGCAGGTTACAGGCTGGCAGGTTACAGGCTGGCAGACCACACGCTGGCAGGTTACAGGCTGGCAGACCACACGTTGGTAGGTTACAGGATGGTAGACCACACGTTGGTAGGTTACAGGCTGGCAGACCACACGCTGGCAGGTTACAGGCTGGCAGAGCACACGCTGGCAGGTTACAGGCTGGCAGACCACACGCTGGCAGGTTACAGGCTGGCAGGTTACAGGCTGGCAGACCACACGCTGGCAGGCTAGACCCCGCTAAGGTGCTGACATATTCACATGGGTGGGTTAGTCCCTGCTACAGCTGACATATTCACATGGGTGGGTTTGTCCCTGCTACAGCTGACATATTCACATGGGTGGGTTAGTCCCTGTTACAGCTGACATATTCACATGGGTGGGTTAGTCCCTGTTACAGCTGACATATTCACATGGGTGGGTTAGTCCCTGCTACAGCTGACATATTCACATGGGTGGGTTAGTCCCTGTTACAGCTGACATATTCACATGGGTGGGTTAGTCCCTGTTACAGCTGACATATTCACATGGGTGGGTTAGTCCCTGCTACAGCTGACATATTCACATGGGTGGGTTAGTCCCTGTTACAGCTGACATATTCACATGGGTGGGTTAGTCCCTGCTACAGCTGACATATTCACATGGGTGGGTTAGTCCCTGTTACAGCTGACATATTCACATGGGTGGGTTAGTCCCTGCTAGACAGGAGGATGTCAGGAAGAGGAGTGCCTGCAGCTCTCCCAATCCCAGTCAGCCGAGGGCCTGTTGGTGACCGTCACAGCCTGGGCAGGGGGATGAGGGTCATACGGCTGCCTGTGTGAGGTGCCCCTGGAGTTCTCTGTTCGTCACAGACTGACCCCCCTGGTGACAGATACTCTGACGACTGGCGTGAACTCCTGCCCCCAAATAGTCGGCTGTCCAAGTGGGGGGGGGGGGGGACTTCCTCATCAGAATACCACCACAGATCCCTCACTCAAAAACACAACTTACTGACCAACCACAACAATGGTTAGAACAAAACTATCTATCAACCAGTGAACCACTTTCTCTCATGTCTATATGACCCCTATAACCTTTAACCTCTGACCCCCGCAGGCCCACGAGCGATTGGAGGACGTGAGGCTGGAGGCGGTGCAGGACAACAACGTGGAGCTGGTCACAGACATCCTGGGCGACATCACCGCCCTCAGCGTCCGCGACGACAGTGCAGCTGAACTCTCCCGAATCCTCCAGGAGCCCCACTTCCAGGTGAGGAACCCAGTCACTAAAGTTAAAGGGTGTAGTTGATGCTAATTCTTGTGAATCTGAAAGCATTGGCTACACTCTTAGAAAAAAGGGTTCCAAAAAGGTTATTTGACTGTCCCCACAGGAGAGCTCTTTGGGGGAAAGGGTTTTACCTTGAACCCAACAGGGTTCTACCTGGAACCAAAAGGGTTCTCATATGGGGACAATTTAGGATTTAGGATTGGGCAAAGGATGAGCAGAAAATGTTATGGTGTTATTCAATGTTGATGGTTATATATTGGTACAGCAACAGTTCTATACGGTACATGTACATGCATCTCAACTCTTGTTATGAAAGGGGAGATGGTTTAGGATCAAACCCCTCCCTTAGAATACTGACCTCTATCCATTGACCTATCAGAGGACTTGGAGGGATTTTCAGAGTGTGAACCAATAGGATTTATATATTTGAGAATGGAATATCTCTGCACCAATCAGAAGCATGCATGCTGTCAGCTCAAAGATAAGACCTTGATATGAGAGAGAAAGAGAGAAGAGAGAGAGAGGAGAGAGAGAAGAGTGAGAGAAGAGTGAGAGAGACAGAGACAGACAGCGAGAGAGAGGGAGAGTGTGATTGTGTTTGACAGTTTTACGCTGTAGGTTATGTTTGGAGTTATGATGTTCTGTCCTCTCTAACTCAGCCGTCACTTAACAACACATGCCTTCCATATCATTACATATCTCTCCCTTCATTTAGCAGGAGGTGGGAAAAAAGTTGATTATTATTCCCTTTAAACTAGGCTGTTTGTCTCCCCTTTAAACTAGGTTGTGTTTCTCCCCTTTAAACTAGGCTGTGTTTCTCCCCTTTAAACTAGGCTGTGTTTCTCCCCTTTAAACTAGGCTGTGTTTCTCCCCTTTAAACTAGGTTGTGTTTCTCCCCTTTAAACTAGGCTGTGTTTCTCTCCCCTTTAAACTAGGCTGTGTTTCTCCCCTTTAAACTAGGCTGTTTCTCCCCTTTAAACTAGGCTGTGTTTCTATTCCCTTTAAACTAGGCTGTTTCTCCCCTTTAAACTAGGCTGTGTTTCTATTCCCTTTAAACTAGGCTGTGTTTCTCTGCCCTTTAAACTAGGCTGTGTTTCTCCCCTTTAAACTAGGCTGTTTCTCCCCTTTAAACTAGGCTGTGTTTCTCCCCTTTAAACTAGGCTGTGTTTCTCTCCCCTTTAAACTAGGCTGTTTCTCCCCTTTAAACTAGGCTGTTTCTCCCCTTTAAACTAGGCTGTGTTTCTCCCCTTTAAACTAGGTTGTGTTTCTCCCCTTTAAACTAGGTTGTGTTTCTCCCCTTTAAACTAGGTTGTGTTTCTCCCCTTTAAACTAGGCTGTGTTTCTCCACTTTAAACTAGGCTGTTTCTCTCCCCTTTAAACTAGGCTGTTTTTCTCCCCTTTAAACTAGGCTGTGTTTCTCCCCTTTAAACTAGGTTGTGTTTCTCCCCTTTAAACTAGGCTGTTTTTCTCCCCTTTAAACTAGGTTGTGTTTCTCTCCCCTTTAAACTAGGCTGTGTTTCTCCACTTTAAACTAGGCTGTTTCTCTCCCCTTTAAACTAGGCTGTCTTTCTCTCCCCTTTAAACTAGGCTGTCTTTCTCCCCTTTAAACTAGGCTGTTTCTCCCCTTTAAACTAGGCTGTGTTTCTCCCCTTTAAACTAGGCTGTGTTTCTCCACTTTAAACTAGGCTGTGTTTCTCTCCCCTTTAAACTAGGCTGTGTTTCTCTCCCATTTAAACTAGGCTGTGTTCCTCTCCCCTTTAAACTAGGCTGTGTTTCTCCCCTTTAAACTAGGCTGTGTTTCTCCCCTTTAAACTAGGCTGTGTTTCTCTCCCCTTTAAACTAGGCTGTGTTTCTCCACTTTAAACTAGGCTGTGTTTCTCCACTTTAAACTAGGCTGTTTCTCTCCCATTTAAACTAGGCTGTGTTTCTCTCCCCTTTAAACTAGGCTGTGTTTCTCCCCTTTAAACTAGGCTGTTTCTCCCCTTTAAACTAGGCTGTGTTTCTCCACTTTAAACTAGGCTGTGTTTCTCTCCCCTTTAAACTAGGCTGTGTTTCTCCCCTTTAAACTAGGCTGTGTTTCTTCCCTTTAAACTAGGCTGTGTTTCTCTCCCCTTTAAACTAGGCTGTGTTTCTCTCCCCTTTAAACTAGGCTGTGTTTCTCCCCTTTAAACTAGGTGTTTCTCCCCTCTGTCAGCCCTTACACACACACACTTCCTGCCAGCTTCTCCAAGGAGGGAAGAGAACTGGGAAGGAGTGAGGGGGGTTTGGGGTTTAAGATAAATGGTTCCATCCCTGTAATTGTATGTGGGACATTTATTTTGGTGGAGCCTAATATTTGTTTTACGTCAGAAAGGGACTGGTGTTCATGATTTAAAACACAACTTCCAGTTTGCAGCTTAAGACAATGAACACAATTTATAACCTCAATGTTTTTCTTCCCTCCCATCTTCCCTTCTCCTTCTACCCATCTTCCTCATCCTCTCCTTCTCCTTCTCCTGCTCATCTCCCCTCTCCTCCACCTCTCTCTCTCTCTCTCTCTCTCTCTCTCTCTCTCTCTCGCTCTCTCTCTCTCTCTCTCTCTCTCTCTCTCTCTCTCTCTCTCGCTCTCTCTCTCTCTCTCTCTCTCTCAGTCCCTCCTGGAGGCCCATGACATGGTAGCCTCTAAGTGCTATGAAGCTGTGCCCCTAGCAGAGCTGTCCAATGAGGCGCTGGTGAACAGTGCTCTGATGCAGGCCGACGCTGTACGCATGATCGGCATCCGCAAGAAGGCTGGAGAACCACTGGTCAGAGGGAGACAGAGGGAGACATAGGGGGAGTGTGTATGTGTACATATTAGGTTGTTTGTGCGTGTGTGTGTGAGCATGTTTGTGTGTTTCTGCATCTCTGTAATATGATTTCATTGACCTTCCGTTCCTTCCCTCTCTCAGGGAGTGACGTTCAGAGTGGAGAAGGAGGAGCTGGTCATCGCTAGGATCCTCCACGGAGGAATGATTGACAGACAGGGTCTGCTACACGTGGGTGACATCATAAAGGAAGTGAATGGGCGGGACGTAGGTAACAACCCCACTGAGCTGCAGGAGATGCTGAAGGACTGCAGCGGAGGAATCACTCTGAAGATACTGCCTAGTTATAGAGATGCACCTGCCCCACCACAGGTACACAAACACACACACACACACATGGATGCAAACATGTGCCCTCTCTCAAGCATTTATGCTCTCTCTCTCTCTCTCTCTCTCTCTCTCTCTCTCTCTCTCTCTCTCTCTCTCTCTCTCTCTCTCTCTCTCTCTCTCTCTCTCTCTCTCTCTCTCTCTCTCTCTCTCTCTCTCTCTCTCTCTCTCTCTCTCTCTCTCTCTCTCTCTCTCTCTCTCTCTCTCTCTCTCTCTCTCTCTCTCTCTCTCTCAGACCCCTTGACTGTTTCCGCATTTTGTTACGTTACTGCCTTATTCTACAATGGATTAAATCGTTTTTTCCCCTCTTCAATCTGCATATAATACCCCATAATGACAAAGCAAAAACTGTTTTAAAAAATGTATTTTTTTTTATTACAGTTTTTAACAATCACTTTGGCACTAATTTCAGAATCTTGTGGTCATTTTTCAAAACTCTAGACACAAAACTCAAAACGGTCATCACTTGTAACACAGGCTGTCCAATGTTCAAAACATTGCATTGTGCATTCATATCGTTAAAGATACCTTGCACTTGCAGAATCATTGGTTCAAATAACTAATTTATCATGAAATACCAATAGACCATTCATTTAGATCACCCACACACAAGATACCGATAGTTTCACTGTGTAGTTGTTCGTACAATCATTAAATATTGTAGTACAAAATATGTGATACATGTTTCATTATGCTACTACACGTAAATACATCACTGTAAAATGATGGGTAGAGAGAATACTACAGACACAGTGGAATCATTGAACAAAATATGAAATTTATTGATGAAATACAATAAAATCACAACATAGGTTTCTTTGAATAAAAGCTAAAATTATTAGCTACAAAAAAATAAACAACAGTTAAAGGTCAACTGCAGTGTTCCTCACCTGGCTTACTGTAAAAACCAGAACAAAAGATTGATTACTGTACTTCTATATTTCCATCAACCCTGTCTTGTGGATTTGGCCACAGGTTCTCATCCACATCACAATGAATGTTTTCATTAGCCAACATCTTGGGAAGAATCTTCGGGCATGGCGAATCCAGGCCTGACACTGGTGGGCCGTGATGTCATCCATGGCCTGGAGAAGGGTGGCTTGTTCGTGAGGGCGCCTATCATATACCTTCCACCTCCATGTGGAGAAAAATTCCTCAATCGGGTTAAGGAAAGGAGAGTATGGGGGTAAGCACAGGGTGGTAAATTGTGGATGGGCCTGAAACCATGCTTGCACCATTTGAGCATGGTGGAACCTGACAGTATCCCACACAATGACATAGGTCATGCCATCAGCTCTACAGACCTGATTTAGCTCATCAAGGACGGTTACATTCGAACAGCGAATCATGTGGCTGCCTGCAACTCAATATATAGAGTATATAGAGTAGAGAGCTTTAGATGTTGTTCGACCAAACATTAGAACGGGCAAGATGCGTAATCTAAGCAACTTTGACCTGAGAGATGCCTATGATTGTTGATGCCACATATGGTGATTCCAGCATCTCAGAAACAGCTGCCTTCCTGGGATTTTTACGCACTACAGTCTCTAGAGTTTACAGAGAATGGTGCGATAAACAAAACACATTCAGTGAGCGGCAGTTCTGTGGCCAAAACCTTGTTAATGAGAGAGGTAAGAGGAGAATGTCCAGACTCATTCAAACTAACAGAAAGGCCACAAATGCTCAAATAACAGCAGTTTAAAACAGTGGTGTGCAGAAGGGCATCTCTTAACATACAACACTGCACCCTCAACAACTACTGTGATTATTATTATTTGACCATGCTGGTCATTTATGAACATTTGAACATCTTGGCCATGTTCTGTTATAATCTCCACCCGGCACAGCCAGAAGAGGACTGGCCACCCCTCATAGCCTGGTTCCTTTCTAGGTTTCTTTCTAGGTTTTGGCCTTTCTAGGGAGTTTTTCCTAGCCACCGTGCTTCTACACCTGCATTGCTTGCTGTTTGGGGTTTTAGGCTGGGTTTCTGTACAGCACTTTGAGATATCAGCTGATGTAAGAAGGGCTTTATAAATAAATTTGATTTGATTTGAACACCGTGAATAATTCAGGCTGTTGTGGAGGCAAAAGGGTGTCCTACCCAGTACTAGATAGGTGTACCTAATAAAGTGGCCGGTGAGTGTACAGTAATGTCAAATCTGAAAACATGGTCTGGAAAAGTGGTACATGGGACCATTGAAACTGTGTCTGATAAAGAATGATGATGAAATATTACATCCATAGATAATGTAGTCCAATTGGTTCATGTTCCACGGTAATTGGTGTCAATGGATCTCGTTATCTTGAAACTTTCATGATCTAAACATGGAATATTAATTGTCAGTTTCCATAAAACTATGCATTAAGAGTAATGCAACAGTTACTTATCATTTTGAGCAGTTGTATCAATTGATAGTTAGATCGTTGTAATGAAATGAATAGACAGTTATCTCAGATGTAATGTGTGAATTGAATTTTGAAATGGTAATACTTTTTGAACAGGTGATTTTAGTTCAATGAACAAATGATCTTAGCTTTATGTGTATTGTATCCAAGCAATTGGAAAAAGTGTTAGAGTTTTGAAAAATGACATCAAGGTTCCGAAATTACTGCCAAAGTGATTGTAAAAAACTGTAATACAAAAAAAACTTAAATATCACATTTACATAAGTATTCAAACCCTTTACTCAGTACTTCATTGAAGCAACTTTGGCAGTGCCAACAGACTCGAGTCTTGTTGGGTATGACGCTACAAGCTTGGCACACCTGTATTTGGGGAGTTTCTCCCATTCTTCTCTGCAGATCCTCTCAAGCTCTGTCAGGTTGGATGGGGACCGTCCCTACACAGCTATTTTCAGGTCTCTCCAGAGATGTTTGATCGGGTTCAAGTCCAGGCTCTGGCTGGGCCACTAAAGGATATTCAGAGACTTGTCCCGAAGCCACTCCTGCGTTGTCTTGGCTGTGTGCTTAGGTTCGTTGTCCTGTTGGAAGGTGAACCTTTGCCCCAGTCTGAGGTCCTGAGTGCTCTGGAGCAGGTTTTCATCAAGGATCCCTCTGTACTTTGCTCAGTTAATCTTTCCCTCGATCCTGATTAGTCTCCCAGTCTCTGCCGCTGAAAGACATCCCCACAGCATGATGCTGCCACCACCGTGCTTCACCGTAGGGATGGTGCCAGGTTTCCTCCAGACGTGAAGCTTGGCATTGAGGCCAAAGATTTCAATCTTGGTTTCATCAGACCAGAGAATCTTGTTTCTCGTGGTCTGATAGTCCTTAAGGTGCCTTTTGTAAACTCCAAGCGGGCTGTCATGTGCCTTTTACTGAGGAGTGGCTTCCGTCTGGCCACTTTACCATAAAGGCCTGATTGATGGAGTGCTGTAGAGATGGTTGTCCTTCTGGAAGGTCCTCACATCTCCACAGAGGAACTCTGGATCTCTGTCAGAGTGACCATTGGGTTCTTGGTCACCTCCCTGACCAAGACCCTTCTCCCCAGATTGCTTAGATTGGCCGGGCAGCCAGCTCTAGGAAGAGTCTTTGTGGTTCCAAACTTCTTCCATTTAAGAATGATGGAGGCCACTGTGTTCTTGGGGACCTTCATTGGTGCAACATGTTTTGGTACTCTTCCCCAGATCTGTGCCTTGACACCATCCTGTCTCAGAGCTCTACGGACAATTCCTTCAATTCCTGGCTTAGTTTTTGCTCTGACATGCACTGTCAACTGTGGGACATTATATAGACAGGTGTGTGCCTTTCCAAATCATGTTCAATCAATTGAATTTACCACAGGTGGATTCCAATCAAGTTGTAGAAACATTTCAAGGATGATCAATGGAAACAGGATGCACCTGAGCTCAATTTCGAGTCTCATAGCAAAGGGTCTGAATACTTATGTAAATAAGGTATTTCTGTTTTTTAAGTTTGAATACATTTGTAAAAAAATCTAAAAACCTGTTTTCACTTTGCCATTATGTAGATTGGTGAGGGGGAAACATGTATTTAATACATTTTAGAATAAGGCTATAACGTAACAAAATGTGGAAAAAGGGAAGGGGTCTGAATACTTTCTGAATGCACTGTATACATACACTTAACGGGGGCTGAACTCACTAATTTTACAAAGGCTTTTCTGCTGCTCATTAAGATAAAACTGATTTGCGTCTTGTGGGTGTGGTTTGATGTGGGTGTGTCATGTTCTTTATATCATACCCTGGCAGATATTGTTATTTGTCCCCCTTAAGTCACCATAGCAACAACAAAGCCACTACTTCTTTCTTAAAATAGTCAGAATTAATCTAAAATAAATCAAGTAATCTAATAAATTGTACAGTTTTTGCCGAGGTCTTAGTCAAGCAGTTTTACATCTAACTAGTTTGGTGCAGTATTTCTCAAGATAAAACATCTGCATGAAAACGAGTCTGTATGCACTGCAGACAGTATTGGGTCAGCTGCTGCAGGCTGCGCTCATGACTGATTTCTGATAACATGTATACAACTTCATGATAAGCACCGTCAAACTATTGTAAATCCTGCACAAGTTACACACTGTTTATCAGTGCCCCAAATCACTCGCTAGCTAAAGTTCCATCTATGTGTTTGTCAATGAATCTAGCTAACGTCTCAAGTCACTGTGTGCTTCTGTGCCGTTTTGTTTTACAACTTTATCTATTACAATCCCAAGTTAGTGGGCAAGTGGGCATGATGGTAATCCAAACCCAACCCTCATGTAGCTCCCACTGGGTACACACTGGTTGAATCAACGTCGTTTCCACGTTGTGGAATAGGTATTGAATTGATGTCTGTGCCCAGTGGGCTAAGTCTTGACTACCTCAGTTACACAAATCTCACACAACTCAGTTTTGGAACATACTGACTTTGGAATGTACTGACCCAAATATCCTTACACTTTTTAGTACGTTTTGGCCCTGGAATAAATGTTTCTGACTAATATCTATACCACATTGGCCATTTTCAACCTGAGAAGTATATTTTTTGCATTCAGTTGCCCTTTAATTCTGTTTTAAACCAAAACTTCAAATCATTACACCAACATTATCTACCTAGCTGTTGTAAATAGAGAGAATCAGATTGACTTCATATAGTTGTAGGTTGGTTGTAGAAGCACCATTGATTACCATCATACCTCCCTTTTCTCAGGTGTACGTGCAACCACACTTTGACTACGATCCAGTCAATGACCATCTGATCCCGTGTCGAGAGGCGGGGATTGGCTTCAAGAGGGGGGACCTCCTTCAGATCGTCAACAGAGAGGACCCCAACTGGTGGCAGGTGATGATGGTGTTTCAAGAGGACATTCTCCTCCACTAGATTTTATACATCCACACCACACATTTACAGACCCCATCCTGACCACAAACTGTTTTTATGTACTGGTTTTTAATGTTGTCTACTGGTTGTTCACTGTACTCTGCTGGTTTGTACTGGTCTCTACTGGTTTTAAATATGTTACTACTGTCTACTGGTTTTGTATTGGTTTCTATAAATAGTAAATAAGATGTTTTATTGTCACATACACTGGATAGGTGCAGTGATATGTATTGTTTTACAGGGTCAGCCATAGAAGTACCGGGCCCCTGGAGCAAATAAGGGTTAAGTGCCTAGCTCAAGGGCACATGGACAGATTTTTCACCTTGTCGGCTCGGGTTTTTGAACCAGCGGCTCCCTGCTTTTACTGGTTTCTGCTGGTTGTATACTGACTTCTACTGGTTGTGAACTGGTTTCTGCTGGTGTACACTGGTTTCCACTGGTTGTATACTGATTTGTGCTGGTTGTATACTGGTTTCTACTGGTTCTATACTGGTTTTTACTGGTTGTATACTGGTTTCTAATGGTCATTTACTAATTTCTACTAGTTGTATACTGGTTTCTACTGGTCGTATACTGATTTCTACTAGTTGTATACTGATTTCTACTGGTTGTATACTGATTTCTACTGGTTGTATACTGATTTCTACTAGTTGTATACTGATTTCTACTAGTTGTATACTGATTTCTACTGGTTGTATACTGATTTCTACTGGTTGTATACTGATTTCTACTAGTTGTATACTGATTTCTACTAGTTGTATACTGATTTCTACTAGTTGTATACTGATTTCTACTGGTTGTATACTGATTTCTACAGGTCGTATACTGATTTCTACTAGTTGTATACTGATTTCTACTGGTTGTATACTGATTTCTACTAGTTGTATACTGATTTCTACTGGTTGTATACTGATTTCTACTAGTTGTATACTGATTTCTACTGGTTGTATACTGATTTCTACTGGTTGTATACTGATTTCTACAGGTCGTATACTGATTTCTACTAGTTGTATACTGATTTCTACAGGTCGTATACTGATTTCTACTAGTTGTATACTGATTTCTATAGGTTATATACTGATTTCTACTGGTTGAGTGAGACTGGTTCTGTCATCTGATGTGCTCTGTCCTGTGCTAGGCATGTCATGTGGTTGGTGGAGCCACTGGACTGATCCCCAGTCAGTTTCTGGAGGAGAAGAGGAAAGCTTTCGTCCCACGAGACTTTGACGGCTCAGGTAGGCTTTACTTTGCCTCTTCGCTCCATTTTCAGCAAGATGCGCTAAACTGTCTAAGACTCCAGCCACCCAAGTCATAGACTGTTCTGTCTGCCACCGCTCGGCAGACGGTACAGGAGCACCAAGTCCGGGACCAAAAGGCTCCTGAACAGCTTCTACCCCCCAAGCCATAAGATTGCTGAACAGTTAATCAAATGGCTACCCAGAATATTTACATTGACCCCCTTTTTATTTGCACCGACTCTATGCACACTCACTGGACTCTACCCACACAAATCACTGGACTCTACCCACACACTCACTGGACTCTACCCACACACTCACTGGACTCTACCCACACACTCACTGGACTCTACCCACACACTCACTGGACTCTACCCACACACTCACTGGACTCTACCCACACACCCACTGGACTCTACCCACACACTCACTGGACTCTACCCACACACTCACTGGACTCTACCCACACACTCACTGGACTCTACCCACACACCCACTGGACTCTACCCACACACCCACTGGACTCTACCCACACACCCACTGGACTCTACCCACACACTCACTGGACTCTACCCACACACTCACTGGACTCTACCCACACACTCACTGGACTCTACCCACACACCCACTGGACTCTACCCACACACTCACTGGACTCTACCCACACACTCACTGGACTCTACCCACACACCCACTGGACTCTACCCACACACTCACTGGACTCTACCCACACACCCACTGGACTCTACCCACACACTCACTGGACTCTACCCACACACCCACTGGACTCTACCCACAAACACACACACAGACACAGACACAGACACAGACACACACACACACACACACACACACACACACACACACACACACACACACACACACACACACACACACACACACACACACACACACACACACACACTGAAAGAGAAGACATCCTAATTAAGCAATAATTCCCGAGGTGTGGTATATGGCCAATATACCATGGCTAAGGGCTGTTCTTAAGCACGATGCAAAGCGGAGTGCCTGGATACAGCCCTTAGCCATGATATATTGGCCATATATCACAAACCCCTGAGGTGCCTTATTGCTCTTATAAACTGGTTACCAATGTAATTAGAGCAGTAAAAATACATATTTTGTCATACCAGTGGAATACGGTTGATATATCACAGCTGTTAGACAATCAGCATTCAGGGCTCGAACCACCCAGTTTATAATACAGGATACACTCTTACATTCATGCATTCACACCCACATGACTCAAGTTACAATCTGTACAGATCAGCATAGACCAGTTGTAGTTGATTACAGAGAGAGTGTTTAGCATTGATGTCATTGGGGATCAGCACTGAAACAAGATGCCATGTATGTTAGTTAGGTATCATAACATCTGAAGTGCAGCTGTGAATGATCTCTGGTTTCACTGCTACAAGCCTGACAATCCAGACTAGTGATCTCTCTAGGACTGGCCTTGTAGAACAGCACCCTCTGCTGACAGTGTGAGAAACACTATGGGGAAGTGGTGCAAAAATGTATCTAGACTGCATTGACCACATTGAACCTGTAGATGGCACCATTTCCTATGAAAACACACACACACACACACACACACACACACACACACACACACACACACACACACACACACACACACACACACACACACACACACACACACACACACACCATCTTAAATAAGCATGCCCCTCAAAAATGTTAGAACTAAGAACAGATATAGCCCTTGTTTCACTCCAGATGTGACTGCCCTTGACCAGCACAAAAACACCCTGTGGCGTACTGCACTAGCATCGAATAGTCCCCGCGATATGCAACTTTTCAGGGAAGTCAGGACCCAATACACACAGTCAGTTAGGAAAGCAAAGGCTAGCTTTTTCAAACTGAAATTTGCGTCCTGCAGCACTAAAACACACACACACACACACACACACACACACACACACACACACACACACACACACACACACACACACACACACACACACACACACACACACACACTACATACGTTCAGACACACAAACACACACACATGCATATTGACACCACACACACACACACACATGCATATTGACACCACACACACACACACACACACACACATGCATATTGACACCACACACACACACACATGCATATTGACACCACACACACACACACACATGCATATTGACACCACACACCCGTAGACACTCTTTCACACTCTTCACATATGCTGCAGCTACTCTGTTTATTATCTATCCTGATTGACTGGTCACTTTTACCTTCACCCCTACCTACACCTTCACCACTACCTACATGGTGCCCTTGCACATTGACTCGCTACCAGTACTCTATCTATATAGTCTCTTTATTGATATTTTATTGTGTTACTGTTTATTTAGAAATGTGTTCCAAATTGTTCTTACTTTTTAATTCTGCATTGTTGGGAAAGTGCTCGTAAATAAACATTTCACAGTAAAGTCTACACCTGTTGTATTCAGCGCATGTGATGAATATAATTTGGTTTGAACTGAGCTGACTGGCTCATGCTCTGAGCAACTCTGAGAGGACCTTTTCCATAACACATCCATGACAGTGGAGAGCACTTACTTGAAATAGTTTAGTTTGTCTTTAAACTGTGAGGCCAGCCAATGAAGTCATAATGATTTAATAGATTGTTACCTTAGAATGGGTTGAGCCTGCCCCCTTGTGGCCTTCAGATGCAAAGACAAATAGGGAAGACTTGCTTGCACTTGTATTGATGTGTGTATTGGCGTGTGTTGATGTGTGTTGATGTGTATTGATGTGTACTGATGTGTGTTGATGTGTACTGATGTGTACTGATGTGTATTGATGTGTACTGATGTGTATTGGTGTGTGTTGATGTGTATTGATGTGTATTGATGTGTACGGATGTGTGTTGGTGTGTACTGATGTGTGTCAACAGGGATTCTGTGTGGTACAATAACTGGAAAGAAAAAGAAGAAAATGATGTACCTAACAGCCAGGAACGCAGGTAAGCATTCATACCCTTCTCTCATTGGCTAAATCTGTCATGGCTCATTCTTGTCATTGGTTGTTTGTGCTGGGCCTCACTCTTTTACTTCCTGACTTGTGTAGTTCCCAATTTACTGATCGACTGTTTATGTCCCTTCCCTCATTGACTGACAACTCTATATTCTCCTGTCTGATTGGCTAACTCTCCTGTGTTCCTCTCTGTGATTGGCTGAGGGCAGAGTTTGACAGGCACGAGCTGCAGATCTATGAGGAGGTGGCCAAGATGCCCCCGTTCCAGAGGAAGACCTTGGTTCTGATTGGAGCCCAGGGGGTGGGCCGCCGTAGCCTCAAGAACCGACTGGTGGTCCTCAACCCAACACACTTCGGAACCACCATCCCCTGTGAGTCTGCAATCCATACTGTTCTAATTACTGTTGTAATTACTGGTCTAATTGCTGGTGTAATTATTGTTGTAATTACTGTTGTAATTACTGTTCTAATTACTGGTGTAATTGCTGGTGTAATTACTGGTGTAATTACTGTTCTAATTCTATTTCTATGCTAGAACCCCCTCCAGAACCTAATGGACCACTGTACGCTCAGTGCTCTCTGTCAGATCAGACAGAAACCCAATAGAACATTTAATTTAAATGTTTTAAGTCAGACTGACTCGTCAGCTTCCCCCAATGCTCCACTCTTCTCTTCACTCATTCATGCGCATTCTCTCTCATCTGTCTCTTCTTATCTCTCCTCCCTCTCTCACTCTCTCTCTTTTCTTATCTCTCCTCCCTCTAACTCTCTCTGTTCTTGTCGCTCCTCTCCTCCCTCTCCAACTGTCTCTCTGTTCTTGTCGCTCCTCTCCTCCACCCACCGCTCCTCCACCCACTGCTACTCCCTTAGTCACCTCCCGGCGTCCCCGTGACGATGAGCTGGACGGTAACTCGTACCAGTTCGTAACACGGACGGAGATGGAGGCGGACGTGAAGGCGGGCCGTTACCTGGAGCACGGCGAGTACGACGGGAACCTCTACGGAACCAAGATGGACTCCATCCACGAGGTGGTGGACACGAGACGAACCTGCATCCTGGACGTCAACCCACAGGTCACAATCAAATCAAACTTTGTAGTGCATTTAAAAAGTGCAACATAGTTTTACTGTAAAACAACACCTTTCAATTCCAGATAGAATCCTAGTATGAGATACTGTACATATGTGCCTGTCTGCCTGTGGATGCCTGCCTGTCTGCCTGTGGTTTCCTGCCTGTCTGTGGATATCTGCCTGTCTGTCTGTCTGCCTGCCTGTGGATGTCAGCCTGCCTGCCTGTCTGTGGATATCTGTCTGTCTGTCTGTGGATGTCTGTCTCTCTGTGGATGTCTTTGTCATCTCTAGCTGGTTCACTGACCCCCTCTCTGTCTGGACAGTAGGCTCTGAAGGTACTAAAGACAGCAGAGTTCATGCCGTATGTGGTGTTCATCGCAGCACCAGAGTTTGAGACGCTCAAGGCCATGCACAAAGCTACGGTGGACGCTGGAATCACCACCAAACAACTCACGGTCAGGACCTTTTCCTGGGCATAGACACAGCCGCTTATTCCCAGAGTATTTTCACATGTTGCTTTCTGGTATCCTTCCATTGTAATGTGATTTCAGGGCATAACACTGGTTTTTATGGAACATTATCTCGCTAGAACACACAACACTCACATAGTGTACTTGTTACCCATTCTGCATCACAGTAAGTTTTACACACACACAGAGACAAAGACACACACTCACCCTCTGTCTCTGTCAGGATGTGGATCTGAGGAAGACTGTTGATGAGAGTGCTCGTATCCAGAGGGCCTACAACCACTACTTCGACCTCATCATCACCAACGACAACCTGGACCGCGCCTTCCAGACGCTACAGGCTGCCGTCGACAAACTCTGCTCCGAACCACAGTGGGTCCCCGTTAACTGGGTCTACTGAACCCCAACCGGACACTGTCTGACTGGGTCGACCTAGTGTGTTCAACCCCCGAGGCGGGGGAAAGGACATGAGAAAGGGGGTTGGTAATCTGTGGTACTTTGACGGGGAGAAAACCAACCAAACCAAGCGCCTCCTCCTCTCTCCTTACTTCCTGCACACAATGCAACTGTTTTCTACTGGAAACTCGAAGGGAAAGACTTCTTATATATTTTAGTATTTTGTAACTTTTTACGAACGATCTTTCTATTCATACCAACGTGGAATTCAAAAACATGAAAAAATAAACATCAAGGCCAATCATTTGGGCCATATTTTTTAATTTATTTGTTATTACGTTAGTTTTTTTGTAGTTGTATCCCTGAGAAGGAATTATGTTTTTTCTTCTTGTCTGGGGACTGCTCTAGAAAGAGTATTTATTATTGTTATATCAACACAGGTCAACAATGAAGATGAGACACTATGCAATATTCCAGAACTCTGAGCACTGTTGCCAAGGAAACCTTTTTACGGCGCATGTCATTGCCATGACAACTAGTGTGTCTCAGACCGAATCCTGTGGACATCCCTTGTGTGATTGTCGTAGACC
The DNA here is from genome assembly GCF_016432855.1 of Salvelinus namaycush. NCBI lineage: Eukaryota > Metazoa > Chordata > Actinopteri > Salmoniformes > Salmonidae > Salvelinus > Salvelinus namaycush. The sequence continues at coordinate 27,439,665 of NC_052338.1, forward strand.
CCCCCCCCCCCCCTCCAAATACCCTACAGTGTACTGTTAGGCTACCCCCTGATTTGTTTGTATTTACCTCTTTAGAATTGTGACCTCAGCAAAAATGAACTTGTCTGAATATCTACCCCTCACACATCCTACAAAGAGAATGAAAGGAAAAGAGCTTTACACTTTACATTGTACTATTGAATATCAGCATTTTAACACTGTGTTTCTTAGTTTTTCTTTTATTACCGTAGGATTCACTGTCTTTTGTGGCTATGATGATCATTTTTAGCTTAGTGACTTTTTTTGTCTCCCATGATCCTTTGCTTTGTGTTGTTTTCTATATTGAACAGACCACATCCTGTTTTTACCATTCACCATCTACCCTGATCTGTATGTAAGGTGCTTGACGTTTTTTAATTAGTTGATGTGGCACGAAACAATACTATCCCACAGTCCTCCTCCAGTGTCAAAGCCCCAAAGCCCTCCTGTGCTGTAACCCAAATACTATATTCTGACTGTTTTCTTTGGTCATTCTGAACAAAGTCCCAACTGGTGTCCAACAACAACCTTGTGTTTTGAAACACATCTCTAAAGCAATACATTGTTTCATTAAATTTACAGAAATTTATCTGGAAAGTATTTGTCCTTTGTTGTTTTGGGTAATGGCTATGTTTAGTTAATATTTAACGCCATTCAGAGACAATGGATGGTTCATAAATATACAGTACATTTTACTAAAAACAGAATTCATAGTTTAGTGGCAGCATTGCAACTACGTAGAACTGTGAAATGACGAAATGCAACATATTGATATATTATTAAAAAGCCTGATAATCTTACACAAATAGCAATATGCTTTGACTTGATGTCTTACAGAGGCAATAGACAGGTAACTGCCAAGATAATATAAACAGGGATACAAAGCATATTTAAAGCAGGTGCTCCCACACAGGTGTGGTTCCTAAGTTAATTAAGTAATTAACATCCCATCATGCTTAGGGTCATGTATAAAAATGCTGGATATTTTGACTACCATGGCTATGCCCCCATAGGATGACAATGCCCCCATCCACAGGGCATGAGAACTATGTAAGCCATATGCCATGGCCGTCTCAGACATCAGGTCTCAACCCAATTAAAAACTCATGGAAGATTCTGGAGCGGCGCCTGAGACAGCGTTTTCCACCACCATCAAAAAAACACCAAATGATGGAATTTCTCATGGAAGAAAGGTGTCGCATCCCTCTAATAGAGTTCCAGATACTTGTAGAATCTATGCCAAGGCACATTGAAACTGTTCTGGATTGCGGTGGACCAATGCTGTATTAAGACGCTTTATGTTGATGTTTCCTTTATTTTGGTAGTTACCTATAACTATATACACATCGATTGCACAATACATGAAAAGCAAACACAAAACGTGAAAAACAAAAACACAAGCATTTGAAACAAACATTCTTCAGTACAATATTATGCATTGTGTCATTTGAGTCACTTTTATTGTAAATAATAATATAATATATTTATAAACACTTCTACATTAAATGTAGAGGTAATATACTGTGAGGGCTCTATTCAATCCGCATTGCATAAGTTCAGCTTTACAGCGTGATTGACATTTTAAGGCAATTTTCCTGCTTTAGCGGAGACGCCGTTCACGGTAAACGCTGCGTATGTCGACTCAATCACAAATGAATTCGGCTTTCAATTTCTTTCCAAACACATTAAAGTTTCTGAAAACAAGTCTTACTTTCATATTCTGAAGTAGATTCTCTTACAGCTTTTTGTAAGTGTCTACAAAAAAACACAATTCATTGAGTGTACAGTCATGGCCAAAAGTTTTGAGAATGACACAAAGTCTGCTGCCTCAGTTTGTATGATGGCAATTTGCAGATACTCCAGAATGTTATGAAGAGTGATCAGATGAATTGCAATTAATTGCAAAGTCCCTCTTTGCCATGCAAATGAACTGAATCCTCAAAAAACATTTCCACTGCATTTCAGCCCTGCCACAAAAGGACCAGCTGACATCATGTCAGTGATTCTCTCGTTAACACAGGAGTGTTGACGAGGACAAGGCTGGAGATCACTCTGTCATGCTGATTGAGTTCGAATAACAGACTGGAAGCTTCAAAAGGAGGGTGGTGCTTGGAATCATTGTTCTTCCTCTGTCAATCATGGTTACCTGCAAAGAAACATGTGTCGTCATCATTGCTTTGCACAAAAAGGGCTTCACAGGCAAGGATATGGCTGCCAGTAAGATTGCACCTAAATCAACCATTTATCGGATCATCAAGAACTTCAAGGAGAGCGGTTCAATTGTTGTGAAGAAGGCTTCAGGGCGCCCAAGAAAGTCCAGCAAGCGCCAGGACCGCCTCCTAAAGTTGATTCAGCTGCAGGATCGGGAACCACCAGTACAGAGCTTGCTCAGGAATGGCAGCAGGCAGGTGTGAGTGCATCTGCACCCACAGTGAGGCGAAGACTTTTGGAGGATGGCCTGGTGTCAAGAAGGGCAGCAAAGAAGCCACTTCTCTCCAGGAAAAACATCAGGGACAGACTGATATTCTGCAAAAGGTACAGGGATTAGACTGCTGAGGACTGGGGTAAAGTCATTTTCTCTGATGAATCCTCTTTCCGATTGTTTGGGGCATCCGGATAAAAGCTTGTCCGGAGAAGACAAGGTGAGCACTACCATCAGTCCTGTGTCATGCTAACAGTAAAGCATCCTGAGGCCATTCATGTGTGGGGTTGCTTCTCAGCCAAGAGAGTGGGCTCACTCACAATTTTGCCTAAGAGCACAGCCATGAATAAAGAATGGTACCAACACATCCTCCGTGAGCAACTTCTCCCAACCATCCAGGAACAGTTTGGTGACGAACAATGCCTTTTCCAGCATGATGGAGCACCTTGCCATAAGGCAAAAGTGATAACTAAGTGGCTCGGGGAACAAAACATCGATATTTTGGGTCCATGGCCAGGAAACTCCCCAGACCTTAATCCCACTGAGAACTTGTGGTCAATCCTCAAGAGGCGGGTGGACAAACAAAAACCCACAAATTCTGACAAACTCCAAGCATTGATTATGCAAGAATGGGCTGCCATCAGTCAGGATGTGGCTCAGAAGTTCATTAACAGCATGGCAGGGCGGATTGCAGAGGTCTTGAAAAAGAAGGGTCAACACTGCAAATATTGACTCTTTGCATCAACTTCATGTAATTGTCAATAAAAGCCTTTGACACTTATGAAAGACTTGTAATTATACTTCAGTATTCCATAGTAACATCTGACAAAAATATTTAAAGACACTGAAGCAGCAAACTTTGTGGAAATTATTATTTGTGTCATTCTCAAAACTTTTGGCCACGACTGTATATAGGGCAAACACACAAGCGATGCACTGGAATTTACAAAAGGTAATACATTTTAAACATACCCATCCATCCATCTATGCATGCTACCCTTTCCCAGTATACAGAGATGTAAGTCCTTGCACAGTGATGCACATGACCAATGGAAAAACTCCTGGCTTTCTTCCTGTCTCCGCCCACAGCCTGTCAGTCTCTCTCCGCAGCGTCACTTTGGAGGAGAAGAGGAGCTGCTCTGCCCAATGGAATGCCCCCTCATCCTGTAGGGGGAGGGGCAGCGACTCAAGGGGGAGGGGCTGACTGTTTACCTTTAGCTTGGTCACCTGTGGGACAGACAACACAGGTTGGTAAGAGTTACAGGGTCTACAGTGGAATAGATAATGACTAGTGTCTGATTCATTATTTCAGTCCATGTTTTGCCCAGAGTATTCATATCAAAGCCTTATTTGTGAATCAGGAATAGTGAAGTTGTATAAAGTCACTCATGAATCATAAAGTGAATTGAATCAGACTGACCAGAGGGTTGAAGGCTTCAGTATTGAATGGTGAGTCGTTTAAAGTGACTGGTGAATCATATAGTGAATAAAATCATACTGACCAGAGTGTTGAGAGCTTCCAGGACATCAGGGCTAGATTCTCCCAGCAGAGTCAGAGCAGCTTCAGGCAACGCTACAGAAATGCAACACACAGGGGTTAAAGAATGCAACACACTCTCACACACACACACACACACACACACACACACACACACACACACACTCACCCTCCAAGGCGCTGACCAGCAGGTGAGTGGCGATCAGGTGAGGGGAGGCGGAGGCTCTGTCAGCCTGTATCTCATTGGTTGGGCCTTTCTGGACCAGGTCCAATAGGGCGAAAGCAGATTTGTTTTGAGTCACAGCTAATTGCTTTACCTCTGCAGGGTCAGGTTCCTCACCTCTGCACAACTCCTCCAACTAAGAGAGAGAGAGAATCATTTACAAATCATACTGTGTCAGATATGACTGTGCCTGGTCTAAAAACTCCACCAAACAATGCCATCAGACAAGGGTTGCATTCCAAATGGCCTCCTTATACCTTTATAATGCACTACATTTGGCCCTGGGCCCTGTGACACTTACCATGTGTTCCAGAACCGTGAGTGTGGTTCTGTCCACTAGAACCTCCCGGAGTCTTTGGAACAGAGAGAACCGGGTCGACTCTGGGAGAACCGCTAACTGACCTGCATAGACCTCCAAGTCCAACCCCTGCAAGTCTGTAGGGGAGAAAGAGATAAATAACCAATCAGAGCTTGACTCTTAGGCTCACTTTTCTGATGACATATCATTGACGACAGAATGAACAGACCACTATATAATGCTAAGAGAGAAATTCCTCTCAGTCTGTTTCTGTGTGTGAAAAATCACAACAACGTAAATCACAATTGTTACATTAAATATTTTATCCAAAGTTACAAACTCAGCACTGCACTTCCTCTCTCAGTATCATTTATTTGATGAAAAGAAGAAGACAATTCTCAATTTCTTTTGTGGAATAGCTGTCAACAGATTTCACTTCCTGTTTTAGATATTGACACAAATTCACACACAAACACATGTTGGTCAAATCAACTGCTGTATATCTCAACGTCAACAATAAAGAGAACTCAATTATCCACTGACCTGGATCAGCAATGAATGAGTGGCTGGATGGATGAATAAAGAAATACATACTTTTCTGCAGTGTGCTGAGTGGTGCTCCTTCAGGAATCTCCTTCTCCGTCCACTCCAGCCCGTCCACTACACACAGGGCATCAAAGGAATCCTGGGACGGCGAGGTCCTTCCAGAGTCTGCCTCGAATCCTCCAAGAGTACCATGCTGGAGACACAGCTCTGACAATACAGAGAAAATACAGAGAGAGAGAAAGAGAGAGAGAAAGAGAGAGAGAAAGACAATTATTCATTCACCATGTAGAACCGCAATGTGATAGTACCTATAGCAGTAGGTCACACACATATCACACACAGCCTTTCATGATACAACTACACACACTCAACGCACTCACCATAGTGTCCGTCTTTCCTGACCTCTAGCTCTATGAGGCTGTAGGCGATGACAGTGAGAGGGGGAATCTCCAAGGAAACGTCACTGTCCATCTCTATACTGCCATTCTCCTGCACACACACCTGACGACTTTCAGAAGAAAGGTCTTTGTTTCTGGACATTTTGAGGCTGTAATCGAACCCACAAATGCTGATGCTCCAGATACTCAACTAGTCTAAAAAGGCCAGTTTTATTGCTTCTTTCAAATCAGAACAACAGTTTTCAGCTGTGCTAACATAATTGCAAAAGGGTTTTCTAATGATCAATTAGCCTTTTAAAATGATAAACTTGGATTAGCTAACACAACGTGCCATTGGAACACAGGAGTGATGGTTGCTGATAATGGGCCTCTGTACGCCTAAAAATCAGCCGTTTCCAGCTACAATTATCATTTACAACATTAACAATATCTACACTGTATTTCTGATCGATTTGATGTTGTTTTAATGGACAAAAAAAATGTGCTTTTCTTTCAAAAACAAGGACATTTCTAAGTGATCCCAAACGTTTGAATGGTAGTGTATACACACATTTAATAACATGTAATAATATGTAAGAACACACATCTGATAGACACGTATAATAACCCACCTGTACAGCATGTGTCCCCAGGTTGCCCAGTAGTCCCAGAACCCTCTGGCAGGTGCCCTGTTCCTGGACCTGTTCTGAGATGGAGCAGGGGGTGGTGGTTAGGACCCTCTCCTTCAATACAGCAAACACCTCCGTATGCTTCTCACACTGCTGCACTAGAACATGCTGCATGTCCACCATCCTACACACAGAGAGAGGGAGGTGAAAGAGGTTGAAAGGGATGTACATGAAGACAACTGGAGACTGGGTCTGGTGTGAGGAAGGAAACACAAACAGAGAGAGAGAGAGAGACACTAACTATTTGCACATCGTTATAACACTGTACATAGCCATAATATTACATATGAAATTACTATTCCTTTGAAACTTTTGTGAGTGTAATGTTAACTGAATTTTGTATTTTTTATTTCACTTGCTTTGGCAATGTAAACATATGTTTCCCATGCCAATTAAGCCCTTTGAATTGAATTGAGAGAAAGAGAGAGGGAGAGAGATCGAGACAGGGGGAGAGAGAGAGAGAGACAGATATTTTTGATAAACTCCCATATCTATTGGATGAAATACCAGTGTGCCATCACAGCAGCACGATGTGTGACCTGTTGCCACAAGAAAAGGGAAACCAGTGAAGAACAAACACCATTGTAAATACAACCCATATTTATTTTCCCTTTTGTACTTAAACTATTTGCACATTGTTACAACACTGTATATAGACATAATAACATTTCAAATATATTTATTATTTAAAGTTTTTCACTTTTGTTTATTATCCATTTCACTTGCTTTGGCATGTTTCCCATGCCAATAAAGCCCCTTAAATTGAAATTGAGAGAGAGAGAAGTACCTGTCATTGGAGGCCAGCAGTAGCTTCTGCACATCAACATCCTGCTTCTTCAGCTTGCCGAATGATGATTGGAGGTTGGAGGAGCCCCTCCCCTCCAAGCTGACACTGACGTTCCCAGCCTTGGCGTCCAGCTTCCCACTCAGGTTGTCTCCAAACCTACCCTCATAGGACAGGAAGTCTGACTCAGACACGTCTGAGCGAGCAAGCACAGAGACAGAGACAAGAGCGTAGGAAGAGTGCACCCACATTCAGACAGACAGACAAACGCACAAAGTAGGATTACGTCAGATGCGTATGGTATGAATGGCCAGATATGTTTTAGACAGCTGTGTATGGGCAAAATATGAAATGTGAGGTGTATATGCGGAGTAACCATGGCTCTACTTTACCTGGAGTGAGCTCTTTGTCTCCTAACAACAGGTGACTGAGTGTGAAGCCAGAGGGCTGGTACTTGGGCTGTTGCCAGAACCAGAAACGGTTGCGCTTGACAACCAGCGCCATGGGAACCAATTTGTCTGAGTCATTAAGGCGGGAGACAGAGATCAGAGTTCCATCCGGGTCGATCTGACGGACAAAGTTTGCGGTTGCCTTGGCAAACATCACTTGTTGGGGGGGACAGGGCCAACACCTGTAGGAAGGCGGAGACACAGTTACACACAAACGCCTCAAACACTAAAGTAAGATGACGTTGCCTATGGCAACTATGTCAACAATTTTGACTACTACCTTTTTGAAAATTGATATTATTATGTGTTAAACAAAAACGTTCTCTGGGCAATTGTATTAGTATAAAATAATATAATTTAGCAATTGTTTGGAGCATACAATATAGCTCATTATTTGAATTATTTATTTTATACAGTCATTATCGGTAATCTTTATCAAATGAAATCAAATTGTATTGGTCATATGTGCCAAATACAACAGGTGTAGTAGACCTTACAGTGAAATGTTGAATACAACAGGTATACACAACAGGTACAACAGAATACACCTTACAGTGAAAGGCTGGTCATTAAATAGTACCCGCAAAACACCAGTCTCAACATCAAGAGGCAGAGTTGCAAAGAAAAAGCCTTATCTCAGCCTGGCCAATAAAAATAAAAGATTAGTGTTCTTTTGGGCAAAAGAACACAGACACTGGACAGAGGAACTCTGTCTAGAAGGCCAGCATCCCGGCGTCGCCTCTTCTCTATTGACGTTGAGACTGGTGTTTTGTGGGTACTATTTAATGAAGCTGACAGTTGAGGACTTGTGAGGCGTCTGTTTCTCAAACTAGACACACTAATGTACTTGTCCCCTTGCTCAGTTGTTGCCTCCCACTCCTCTTTCTAGTCTGGTTAGGGCCAGTTTGCACAGTTTGCACACAGCGTTGTACGAGATCTTCAGTTTCTTGGCAATTTCTCACATGGAATAGCCTTCATTTCCCAGAACAAGAATAGACTGACGAGTTTCAGAAGAAAGATCTGTTTCTGGCCTTTTTGAGCCTGTAATCGAACCCTCAAATGTTGATGCTCCAGATACTCAACTAGTCTAAAGAAGGCCAGTTTTATTGCTTCTTTAATCAGCATGACAGTTTTCACCTGTGCTAACATGATTGCAAAAGGCTTTTCTAATGATCAATTAGCCTTTTAAAATGATAAGCTTGGATTTACTCTAGGTTCTCTCAGATATAAAACAGACACTTAAAAACAATTGTCCTTTTGATACTTTTTTTGATACCTAAAGGGTACCTAAAATCCTAAATCAAATAGCTAAATGATCCATGGTATGACCATCTTAAAACAATTCTATATGTTAGCTTAGTAAAACCCCCGGTGGCAATAAACTAATAAAGCCAAAAGCTCACCTTAACTTGGAAGACTTCCAGTGTTGGATAACCATATCCAGTGAGCTAACATAGCATCTCTCTCTGTTTGAGCTGGGTGTTTGAGCAGGCTAAACTAGCTAGCTGCATTCACTAACTAAGTGAAAGCAAGAAAAAAAACAACGAAATATAGCACTCTCTCTCTTTCTCTCACTTCATATTTTAAGAAATGAATTTGATCAAACTGTTCAACTATTGTCTTTCTCTCTCTCTCTCTGAGTCAACTACTCACCACATGTTATGCACTGCGGTGCTAGCTAGGTGTAGCTTATGCTTTCAGTATTCATTATTTGATCCTTTGATTGGGTGGACACCATGTCAGTTCATGCTACAAGAGCTCTGATAGGTTATCATTTGTGTATAAGTCTATGGAAGGTGAGAACCATGACCCTCCTAGGTTTTGTAATGAAGTTAATGTATCCAGAGGAGGACGTAAACTAGCTGCCCTCCGGCTACACCATGATGCTACCCTACAGAGTGCTATTGAGGCTACTGTAGACCATTGCAAAACAGTGTGTTTTAATCAATTATTTGGTTACGTGAATATATCTTAGTATAGTTTTATCTAAAATTAACTTTGATTGTTTCACTACTTAAAATAAAACTATTCAGAGGATGGTCCTCCCCTTCCTCCTCTGAGGAGCCTCCACTGATCAGTATTTTAATTGTTTATTCTATACAGTCATTATTGCTCATCTTTATCAAGGGTGTCAATAATTTCAGACCCCACTATATGTCTCCAACCTGCGCCCCTATTTCCTACCAACATGAATCATACAAAGATTTGACTACTGTTGTGTTCTTTATTGATCTCCAAATGTCATACCGTATTTCCCCTAATTTCACCTTCAAATTCCCCTTCAGATGTGTAGGAGGTGCACCCAGCCCCCCAAGTGTGTTCTAACAGACTCACTCATTGGACAAGAGGGAAGCCCCCTGTGCTGTGTTAACATAACACCATTTACCCCCTAACGCCACCCCTCGCATTCTAGAAGCTCAGAAAACAAGTTTAAAGCAATCTAGCAGAAGAGCGGTGGAGAGAGAGGGAGATTGAGGGAAAAAGAGGGGAGAGAGAGAGAGAAAACAGAGAGAGGGAGGAGAGGGTTGAGAGAGAGAGAGAGAGAGAATAGCATAATCCATTTCAACGTTTGGAATGTTTAAAATAAAAACTCACGATAGGAGTCAGAGAATGAAAGGGAGGGAAAAGGGAAGCAGAAATCATAAATCTTCAGCGAGAGATCGAGAGATATGAGGGGAAGGTAGCTACCAGAAATCAGATACAGTGGGGCAAAAAAGTATTTAGTCAGCCACCAATTGTGCAAGTTCTCCCACTTAAAAAGATGAGAGGCCTGTAATTTTCATCATAGGTACACTTCAACTATGACAGACAAAATGAGGGGAAAAAATTCAGAAAATCACATTGTAGGATTTTTTATGAATTTATTTGCAAATTATGGTGGAAAATAAGTATTTGGTCACCTACAAACAAGCAAGATTTCTGGCTCTCACAGACCTGTAACTTCTTCTTTAAGAGGCTCCTCTGTCCTATTTTTAATTACTGTAAATGCTTTGCTGATGCCCAAAAGTATCTGGTCCCAAATAAAGCGTGATTCTGAATAAGAATTGTGAGAAAAAGTGCTGTTATTTAAAGAAAGCTCATCACTTTCAGCAGTAAACATCATATGTATATAAAGTGGATGTGGACAGGAGGATAGAAACAAATGATCCAATACACCATATTATGAAATACAATGTAAGGTTTGTATGTGGGAAGAGAAGTATATAAAACAGAAACACTATAATTGACCTCTACTAATCTGTACCTTCCGCACATTGGCTCGGTACCAGTACCCCCCTGTAAATAGCCCTATGTAATTTTCTTGTCTTGTAATTAAGCATTTCACATTTAAGGTTGTACTCGGTGCATGTGACAAATAAAATTAGATTTGATGAAAAAATAAAGTAAATTCAACGCCGAAAAAAACACTCGTTCATAACCTACCTTGTAGTAGAGTCTGGATTTATTAAACAAGGATCGAGTGCAGCGCCTCCAAACAACACCGGTCCGGTTGCCTGTCACTTCTGGAATGTCGGTTCTGGCACTAGTAAAAGTCACCTGAGGCACAGCAGCGCAAGAAAGTTTAAAACTATTCAAATGCCCTGTTCTTATAACTTGAAACTGTTGTACTCTGTTATACAGTAGTAGACAAACAGTTGACCACCCATTGATAAATTACCCCGCTACTTGGATTTTCTATTTTACATTCTGAGGAAATGAGTGCCGCTACACACCAATAACGATACGATAGGCTATCCAAAGATTGTTACGGTATTGATTGGAGCAGAGTTGTCAGTCAGACAAAGTGGGTTTGTCCTACTTCTGCACTTTTGAAAGGGCAGACTTTGGGCCTCTGCTTGCACCACGCCCCCACAGTGTCTACCGTGGTAATTGACATCACATGAGCAGTGTGTGTGTGTGTGTCAAACTCAGTCCTGACTTAACACGCATCAAGCAAACTGAATTCCAGTGTTTTTGAAATCAGGAGTTGTCCATTACATAATCGGAACCCAAACATATAACTGCTACTTTGTCCTTTGACTTACAATATGAGGAAGGAGTCAAATCTCATTATCATTCTGTATTCATCATCCCAACTGCTCTTTCAACAGCAGTCTTCAGCTGCTAATGATTAACACAAAGAAGGTAAAGCAAGGTTCCTGATTGCTGTAACACACACACACGAGAAACAAATGCATCAGCGCATTATCCGGTACATGTAGATAAAGACGATAGACAAGGCAGAGAGTGAAGGACAATTTTTACAACACCGTGTCATAACACCGACAATAAAAGTGTCATAAAAACCAGGGTGTGAATTACGCGGGGGGGGGCCCTCAGCTCCCCTGAATGAAACATTAGCTCCCCTAAACGCAAAAAAAGTCCAACTTTGGGGTTCTCTAAATAATGCTAATTTAACCCTTCTATTTGTTAAAAATGTAGTGGTAAATATTTAAGTTTAAGCTTCCAAACACCCCTCTACCTGTCCACTCACTAGTGCTGCATTTAGGCCTCAACTGCACTCCTTTAAACGCGTCGATTTTCCTTTGTAGGCTACTTGCTCATCTTCACAACTTGTTTGCCATGCTCCCTTGATAAGTCTTTCTACCTGTATCATTGTTTGCAGTCAGCTGTTTAGAGCGCCCGTTGCTTTGTTTATTATCAGGTGCACGTGGGTATTGGTGTAGACCATTTATTTCACGTTATCATTTTCTATCAATATTTATTTTCTTAACATCTTTGACAGTCCTTAACATACACTATACAGGGCTTTCAGAGGGTATTCAGACCCCTTGACTTTTCTACATTGTTTTGTTAGAGCCTTATTCTAAAATATATATTTTTTCCCCCACTCAATACCCCATGATGACAAAGCAAAAACAGGTTGACATTTTTGCTAATTTATTAAAATATAAAAACCACAAGTATCCAGAACCTTTACTCAGTACTTTGTTGAAGCAGTGATTACAGCTGAGTCTTCTTGGGTATGATACTACAAGCTTGGCACACCTGTATTTGGCGAGTTTCTCCAAATCTTCTCTGCAGATCCTCTCAAGCTCTGTCAGGGTGGATGGGGATTGTTGCTGCACAGCTATTTTCAGGTCTCTCCAGAGATGTTAGATCCGGTTCACGTCTGGGCCACTCAAGGACATTCAGAGACTTGTTCCAAAGCCACTCCTGCGGTGTCTTGGCTGTGTGATTAGGGTCATTGTCCTGTTGGAAGATGAACCTTAACCTGCTCTCAGGACCTCAGACTGGGGCTTTCATCAAGGATCTCTCAGTACTTTGCTCCGTTCATCTTTCCCTCAATCCTGACTAGTATCGCAGTCCCTGCTGCTGAAAAATATCCCCACATCATGATGCTGCCACCATCATGCTTCACCGTGGGGATGGTTCCAGGTTTCCTCCAGACATGACGCTTGGCATTCAGGCCAAGGAGTTCAATCTTGGTTTCATCAGACCAGAGAATCTTGTTTCTCTGGTCCAAGCGGGCTGTCATGTGCGTTTTACTGAGGAGTGGCTTCCGTCTGGTCACTACTATAAAAAGCCTGATTGGATTCTCCTATCTCCACAAAGGAACGTTGTAGCTCTGCCAGAGTGACCATCAGGTTCTTGGTCACCTCCCTGACCAAGGCCCTTCTCCCCCGATTGCTCAGTTTGGCCAGCTCTAGGAAAAGTCTTGGTGGTTCCGAACTTCTTCCATTTAAGAATGATGGAGGCCAATGTGTTCTTGAGGACCTTCAATGCTGCAGAAATGTTTTGGTACCCTTCACCAGATCTGTGCCAACACACAATCCTGTCTTGGAGCTCTATGGACAATTCCTTTGACCTCATGGCTTGGTTTTTTCTCAGACGTGCACTTTCAACTGTGGGACCTTATATTAGCAGGTGTGCCTTTCCAAATCATGTCCAATCAATTGCATTTACCACAGGTGGACTCCAATCAAGTTTTTTTTATTTTATTTGACCTTTATTTAACTAGGCAAGTCAGTTAAGATCAAATTCTTATTTTCAATGACGGCTTGGGAACAGTGGGTTCACTGCCTTGTTCAGGGGCAGAACGACAGATTTTTTGTCAGCTTGGTGATTCGATCTTGCAACCTTTCAGTTACAAGTCAAACGCTCTAACCACTAGGCTACCTGCCATTGTAGAAACATCAAGGATGATCAATGGAAACTAGATAAACCTGAGCTCAATTTCAAGTCTCGTAGCAAAGGGTATGAATACTTATGTAAATAAGTTCTGTTTTACATTTTTTTATTATACATTTGCAAACATGAATAAAAAAAAACTGTTTTCACTTTGTCATTATGTGAAGATTGATGAGGAAAAATGTAATCAATTTTAGAATAAGGCTGTAACGTAACAAAATGTTAAAAGACAAAAAAGGTACTAAATACATTCTGAAGGCACTGTATATACACAAAAGTATGTGGACACCACTTCAAATGAGTGGATTCAGCTATTTCAGCCACAGGTGTATAAAATCTAGCACAGTCATGCAATTTCCATAGACATTTTCAGGAGAATTGCCTTACTGAAGAGCTCAATGACTTTCAACATGGCACCATCCTAGGATGCCACCTTTCCAACAAGTCAGATTTCTGCCCTGGTCAACTGTAAGTGCTGTTATTGTGAAGTGGTAACATCTAGGAGCAACAAAGGCTCAGCCGCAAAGTGGCAGGCCACACACGCGCACAGAACGGGCCCGCCGAGTGCTGAAGCGCATAAAAATCGTCTGTCCTCAGTTGCAACACAACAGAGTTACAAACTGCTTCTGGAATCAACGTCAGCACAGTAACTGTTAGTTGGGAGCTTCATTAAATGGGTTTCCATGGCCGAGCAGCCGCACACAAGTCTAAGATCACCTCACGCAATGCCAAGCGTTGGCTGGAGGGGTGTAAAGCTCGCCGCCATTGGACTCTGGAGCAGTGAAAAAGCGTTCTCTGGAGTGATAATCATGCTTCACCATACTTTTGCTCATGTAGTGTACCTCATGGTGCTTTCAAGACAACTGGGAACTTGAAAAAAAACAGGTCAAAATCATGACATCAGTGATCTTAGAAAGATCTCTAAAAAGAAGCTCGAGTTCCTGACTTGGAATTCCGAGTTGGACGACCATTCAAACTGATTTTCCCGTTAGAACTCGTGACCCCTCATTAGTAGTAGGCTAGTCAAGGATGCATCAATGCAATATTGGCAGAATGGAGAAAAAAAAGTTAACCTTGAATTTGTAAAATATCCCTCTGGTGGCCAGGGTTGACCTATTTAATAAATGCCATTGGTTGGTGGATATAAAGTCTAAGATCTTTGATAGGCTGCTGAAGAATTTGTTCCAGGAAATAAAAAAAACACTGCCACCTGGTGAGGTTAGCATAGTGCTAACATGTGCAATGTTATCTGATGGGACCAGCTACAATTTAGCATTCGCTCGCATGCAAGTAAATCAACGATTTGAGCCAGAGAAACCATTTAAATGTAAATGATTGCTTGTGTTAGCAAGTATGGACCCTAAACACTTTGTCTCACACCCACTAAACACAAAAGGGCTCGTTTGAGTGGTAAGGCAACAGACTGTAGACGAAAGCCGGACACTGATGGGGTTTTTCAACAGCAAGGTTCAGCCCAACATGCCGGTGTTGCCATTGTTTCTACGTTTTTCATTGTAATGTCGAAATCAACATGTCTCCAACCCCCATATCACACATTCAGAAACTGTACATGTGTGTACATTATACTATCAACTGGTGAGAGCCTCAAATATCACATTTGTACATATCTACTGTATACATGAATCACGGCAAAGTTAGTTCTGGTTTCAGTCATGTCTTTGGTCACGTTCTCGTGGGTCAAACAAAAACACCCTAATGATTGGTTGGCAATACAGACTCCCACAATGCAGGCGCTGGCTGATTAACTTGATGAAGGGCAATTGCAGAAACATGCAGTCGACTGAAGTCAAAACTTCAAGACTTTTGATCACATGGTTTATCCCCATAATGGAACACACTTTGGAAGGCGGTGACCATCAAAGATGATCCGCTGGAATGCACCCAAACACTTTGGTCGCACACCCACCCCCCCTCCTCACTAGAACACCCAATCAGAGGCAGCTGGTGGGAGGAGCTATAGGAGGCTCATTGTAATGGGATCAATAGAACGGTCTCAAACACAAACATATGGAAAAGAGGTTTGACTCCGTTCCTATAGCTCCTCCCACCAGCCTCTGCAATCCAACACACACACACACACAGTATAACAGTCTCACTGTTTATTGTTCATCTTCATAGATAGTACTTTACTGATATACAGTATACATCTTATTTTACAGTAATGACTGATCATAACCGGGCAACATACAGGCTTTAACACGCAGTGTTACAAAGTTCCATAAGGCCTTATCTCATACGTACTGTCAGCCAATGGTTGAGGAGTATTAAAACAATCTGGATTGTGATTGGACAGAATCATACTCTTACAGTAGAGTGCTTGACATTTAGAACAAGTTAAATCCCCCTAGATACAACCCTCGACTGTGTCCCACATGACACCCTACTCCATATAAAGTGCACCCTATTCCATAAATAGCACTATATAGATATTAGGTTGCCATTTGGGATGCACACCTCAACACCCCACCAGTGATCTCCTATATAGACCACATTAAGAATGACATAAGTGCGCAGAAGCACCAACTCACCAATAGTGAGTGAGGATTTGCATAATCATCTACAGCAGGTTATTGTGAGTAGAACAGCATTCCATATTAAGGCACTTTGGTGGCTGGACTGCATCCGAACTACAGTGACAGTATAAAATATACATAGAGAAAATGATAAAATTGAAAGAAGAGAACCCTGTCCCTGGAAAGACTAAAGTCATGACAATTTTTTTTAAAGATGCTTTCTTTTCTTTTAAACAAAGAATCAAGTGAAAACTCTGTATTAGGTTGAAGAGATCGAGCCCTAGTTTAGCTCCACCTACAGACACAGGAAGCTAATTTTTGGTCTTGGTCACCCTGACACTCAGCAGTCCCCAGTCACCGGGTCAGAGCTTTGACTCTAGTGATGTCTCCGAGTCCTGATCTAAGGTCAGTTGTTTCACTGTATTGGTTAAGGTTTGTTGTGGGCTTGCTTATGGTAGTCCATCGTATCCGATGAGGACTTCCACCTCTGAGTTAACGGTGAATTCTTTAGTGAGTGTAGAGTCCAATCTGAGATCCAAACTTTATTGCAGGTGGGGCATATGTCTGTGTTGGCGGGGGCAGGCATGGTTCTCTCTCTCCGGAGCTCCTCTCCTCCTCTGTACACCGCTCCCGAGCTGACTCCAGGTGGAACGGTCGGCAGCAGCATCCTCTATGTCTGTGGGTATGTGTGGGTATGTTGCACTTCTTCAGACACATGTTTAGCTGCCCCCCTGCAGACCACCGGCCAAGATATAGCTGGCCATACAGGATCTTCCACGGCAAGCACTCCCGAGATATTCTAATGACATGCCCAAGCCAGCGCAGTTGGTGTTGGGCGACCATGGCCTCCATACTCTTACAGTTGGTGTTGGGCGACCATGGCCTCCATACTCTTGCAGTTGGTGTTGGGCGACCATGGCCTCCATACTCTTGCAGTTGGTGTTGGGCGACCATGGCCTCCATACTCTTACAGTTGATGTTGGGTGACCATGGCCTCCATACTCTTACAGTTGATGTTGGGTGACCATGGCCTCCATACTCTTACAGTTGGTGTTGGGTGACCATGGCCTCCATACTCTTACAGTTGGTCTTAACAAGTATTTCTGTACAGGACACAGTGGCACCAGGTGAGTCCCAGGATGCGCTGCGGGCATCTTCTGTGGAATCGCTTGAGCTGCTTGTTGTGGCGACTAAAGTGACCCAGGCTTCACAGCTGTAAAGAAGTGTGGTGATGCAGACGGCTTGATAGACGGCGATTTTGGTGTGGAGGTGGAGATCCCCGTTTTGGAAAATCCTGTGTCTGTTGTGGGCAAGGATAATCTGACCCTAGATCTGTACTCCTGTGGGGTTACAGGGTCACCACAGCACAGGGAAGTCCTCTCTACAGCTGAACCCAGGGTCCTTCCGCTGCTCCCAGTATGTATTAGAGCTCAGCCACGTGTCATCTTTTGATTTCCTGTTAAATAAACAAAAACAGCAGTCACATATATATATATATAAAACTTAACACATATTCCAAACATACTGCATAACCTGGCTGTAAGTGTACAACCCTAACCCTCAGTACACCTTCAAGTAAAACAGTGAGATCTCATGACTACACAGAACAACTTAATGGTGTTGTTTTGACCAGTCAGACACTGAGGGGCTCCATGTTCGGCTGGAATTAAGGCGGTGCTAGTGTCAGACGCACGTTAGGTTTGCAATTTCGTCATTTAAAAACTGTCGCGCCGGCATTTCCCAGCCCTAACGCCAAGTTTGGCAATTTACCTGTCTAACATCAGCTCGCTTAATGCTCAAATGGGAGGGGTGGAAATATTTTCGGCGTGTCCTTAAAAACATGATCCAAGTTTCTATTTTCAGGCAGTGCTGATAGGATACTTAAGACCAACCAAAAGCTGGTTTTAGTGGTAACACAGTTGGTTATGATACAGCCTATCCAGCCGTGACACACACTGCCCATTTGAACATGGAACAAGAGTAGCCTAATGTGATTTTGGTGCCTTTATACTTTGTAATTAGAAACATAAAAAACGAAATGTTTCCCCCCCCCCATTTAATTGATTTGGTTAAAAACCAAGTATAGCCTCCTGTCCTCTCAATGAAGGCCTTTTTTTGTCCTGCCCAACGTAACCGTGAAGTAGACAAGACTGTTGATAAAGAGTTTGGCTCCTGAGACCGCTGGGAAATCAATCTTAATCACCAAAGCTTTATTCAAACAAGTTGTTGTGTTTAGAATTTGATTCAAATTATTCCTTCTCTTTTTAGGCCTTATAAATAATGAATTTAATCTTGCTTATTGTCATGCTCAGATAGAATGTAATTTACAGTAGGCCTAGCCCCTATGTCAGTGTGAATGCTATTGAGGCCATGCAGTGACTTAGAACAACGTGGACTGCAAATGGGTTCAAGTTAACGTATTTAGCAAAGACAGGTCTACATTATGTTATTTAGTTTTTGTAAGCCAATTAGATTTACCATTGCATTAGGTTTGTTAAAATGGAGCCCAGAGGCTAATGGAGTGTTATTCACATGACAGACCTGTGACAATGTGGTAAGTTATATAGACAGAGTGGTGCCATTCCGTCAGACCTTTTCTATATTGTATAGCAGTGGTTCCCAACCAGGGGTACTTGGCCTATCCACACGGGGTACGTGAGAAGACTCATGAGACGATAGGCTTACTGGTAAAATGCACGTGAGGGCGTACTTCAGGGGTAAGCGAAAAATGTTGGGAACCACTGTTGTAAAGGATACTGTGCAGTTAAGAATTAAGACAGTCTTGTTCTGTCTTCGTGGCTAAATGTGTGAACAATGAACTCCCTTGTCTGCTGGAATCAGACAGAAAGGCAGGCACACACACAGTGGCGTACTTGAAGAAGAGTGGTTTGTGCATCATGTTGTTCTCCTCCAGGACTTTTCTCCTTTCTCTCTGGAGCAGCTCTATCCTCTGTTTCTGCTCCTCAGCCCCCTCAATGTTCCCTTCTTCCAAACACCTGAGACAGAGAGAGAGACACACAGAGAAGGAGAGAGAGAGAGACAGAGAAAGAAACACTCGAGTGAAAAGGATCCTATGAGAAGGGTGATATAATACAGGGAAGTATGAGAAAGAAGGAATACTGGATTAGGGAGAAATAGGAAGAAGACGGAGAGAGGAGAGGAGGAAGAAGACGGAGAGAGGAAGAGAGAATCCCGGGGTGTGTCGTACCTCTGGTCGAGACGGAAGCGTGTGTCTGTGGGGGGTAGGAGGGGCTTCAGGGCGGCATCAAGCTCATTCAGCTCCACACCAAACTGAGTGAAGCCATAGTACTGGTCCTGGTCCACAGGCATGGGGTCTACACAAACACATGACAAAATTCATATTTTTAACTATTTTCAAGGTAAAGATAATAAGCTATAATATTTACGTGGAATGCCACTATATGTTTGTGAATGTGGGTGTGTGAGTTGTGACGGACAGCCCTAAGAGCCAGTCACTCACTTGCTCTCCAGATGCAGATGGCAGAGGGCGTGTCTCCTTGGTACACGCCTTCATGCCATTTGCCAAAGAATGAGTGGATGACACGCCCCCCACTGTCTGTGACCACTCCCTCTATCTTGTTCACCGTTGAGCTCCACGATTTCGCCTGTGGATTAAATATGCAAAACATGAATAATAAACTAATTAAACTAATGACGCAAAACAAATACAAATGTGATGTTACAAATCGGAAACCCATAAAACACTGTCAATCATGTGATGAATTCTAAATAATACATGAATCCATCCACCACTCATTAGTTACTTTGAAGGTTTCCAGGATAATGGTCACCAGGATGTTGTTCCTCCTGTTCCCCAACAGATGGCACTGTTAAACCTGATAATACCCTCAGAAACCTAGTGTTTTCCCAATTCGGTCCTGGGGACCCTAAGCGGTGTGTTTGAGTTTTTGCCCTAAACCTACACAGCCGATTCAAATGATCAAAGCTTGATGATGAGCTGATCACTTGAATCAGTTGTGTAGTGCTAGGGCAAAAACCAAAAAGGTGCACCCGTTGGTCCCAGGACCGAGTTTAGGAAACACTGGCCCAGGGTTTCATACGCGTTGGCCAATTTACATTGAATTGCGTTAGGCTGTTTTAAATAACACCCTATATAGTGCACTACTTTTGGTCAGAGTCCTATGGGTAGTAGTGCTCTGTATAAGACATAAGTTGCCTTTTGGGACGCACCCTTCGTGTAACTGGGATGGTATAGTCCATCTCCTCACCTTGACGAAGGTCACTGTACACTGGCAGGCGTCACTGCTGGTGTTTTTGATTGACATCTCTCCGTAGTGTTCTAGCCATCGCTGGCCACTCAGGATGTTGTGGATGCAGGACGTTACCTTGTTCCACTCATAGTGGTCCCCAAACCTGAGGATGACAAACAACTGTCACACACCTCGATTTCATATGAAAGCAGCTCTGACGTTCACACGCACACATTCTATCAAATCAAAGAGACTCACCCTGGCAGGGTCACATGAGTGGTTCCCATGGGAACAATCTCCATGGATTTCCCCCAGAACTTATTCTTCCACTGGACATCTGAGAGAGATGGGACAGAGCGATAGACAGGGGACAGAGCGATAGACAGGGGACAGAGCGATAGACAGGGGACAGAGCGATAGACAGGGGACAGAGCGATAGACAGGGGACAGAGCGATAGACAGGGGACAGAGCGATAGACAGGGGACAGAGCGATAGACAGGGGTAGTAGGTGAGTGGCGCAGATAACCCTCACAATAACAATCACAAATAGAAGGAAACGGTGGTGATATGTTTACTGAAAACATAGAAGCTCACCTTGCCAGAAAGTGAAGTTGTGAGAGTCACAGTGACACGCTGACACAGGTGGGTGATGGCTCACCTAAGACAGACAGGGGGTTCAACTGGTGAATACATGTGACTGACAATGTTATGAGTCTTCAGTCATCATATGCAACGGTTCTGTTCCAAATGGTATCCTTTTCCCTATATAGTGCACTAGTTATGACCAGAGCACTATGGGCCCTGGTTAAATTTAGTGCACTAAATGGGAAGAGAGGGTCATTTGGAATGCACTAAATGAATCAGCCCAGTGATTCTTGGTTTATTGTATGTGAGTGATGTTAACTTGTTCCTGTAGGTTTAGTTCCTGTTTACCTGTTCTGCTATGAACCTGAAGCCCTTGTCAGGTCTGTCACACTCGTAGGTCTCTCCCAGGACGGGGTTAAAGGGTTTACTTCCTGCCCGGTGGTAACTGGAGGCATATGCAGACACTGCAAATGTTGCCACATACACCTGCAGCACAGGACACACACACACAGAGACAGAGACTGTGTTACTTACCATGTGTAGGTAGAGGTTGTGTGTGTGGGTTCCCACAATGCATCATAAGAATCATGGTGTGAGTATGTCCAAATTCTCTTACCATGCATTGCTAGGAATTGTGTGTGTGTGTGTGTGTGTGTGTACCTGCATCCTATACCCTCACCATTCTCTGGTACGGGTCCTGTGTGTGGTTCGCTGTATCCAGCAGCTCAGAGTACTCCACCTCCTCACACAGCCTCTGCAGTGTGTTGAGAGGCTCGTTGAGATGAACAGGCATGGCTACCTTGGACAGGTCCTTCCCTATGTTGTTCTTGAGGATGTTCCATAGACTGACACTGCTGCTGCTGGGTTGGGGGGAGGGGAGGGTAGTCCGCCTGCGGGCCACCTGAACACCACTTCCTCCTGAGCCTGCTGAGGGGGGGGGGGGGGGGGGGGTGCTTAAAATGGAGGTAGCAAACATTTGCTCACTCGTACAAATTGTATGCTTGTCATAGAAATACTCATATGCTGGCCTATGCACCCGCACGGCATACCAGAGTCATGTCTCTCACTTCCTCCCTCGTTGCTGTAGCCGGTGTCCATGGAAACACTGTCGCTGACATCACTGATATACGAGTCATCATCAGAAGCCTGGAGACAAACAGAGAAAAAAAGATATGAATGACTGTTCAGATCATTGTTTATCTCCCTAATGGTTAGGGTTGGGTAATCTGACCTTTAGGCTCACCTCATTCTCAGAGGAGCTGGAGGTCAGCTGGTACTCCTGAGCGTCAAAGAACTCCGACATGGACTCATTGGACGCCTGGTGGACAAGTTGGCGGGATCCATCTGGGAGACCCTGATTGGTAGAAGAGGTTGATTGGCAGCAGAGGTTCAGATCAGTCCCAATGTCATGTTTGGTATGTAAACAATCTCCTGAAATCAACTTGACATGTGCAGTATTGTGGAACACAGCACATGCACACACACTCGCTCTCTCTCACACACCCAACTCACCGAGCCATAGCCGGTCTTGAGGCCCATGACCTGCGCTGGAGGGGCCTTCAGGTCAATAGCATGTCTCACTCTGTCTCTCTCTGCTGATAGAGAACTATAGGCTGACCGCAGAGTGGAGTGAACTACAGACACACAGAGCGCAGGAAACACACACACACAGAGCGCGGGAGACACACACAGAGCGAGAATAAAAAGTGTGTTTTAATGATCATACCCAGCCTGTAAAATACCTATACTTGACCCAGTGGGCCGACCTGAAACCAGGGACTCACTGTTGTTCGCCAGCCTGCAGAAGTCTTCCTGGAGGCGGTTGGCATCAGTAGGTGAGTCTGGGGTTTCCAGGAAGGAGGTGTTGGCTTCAGCAGTAGAGAGGTTTGGGTGGGAGGTATGGAGATGAGGAGAGGCAGGCGGTGAGCCACAGCCAGGAACCTGGTGGAAGGAGAGATCTCAGGGTTAAAGACAACTACAGGTGGGGGATGTATTGGGTGTCACACAGAACTATTCTTCTAGTAGTCTTTAGTCAATGCAACACTATCAAGTGGCTGTAGGATTTAGCACAGGTAAAAGTTGACATGGAATGGTAGCAGCTGTTGCTTTGAGAGAACGTAAAACAGTGTGTACCTGTAGCGTGGCCGGGGCATCTTTGGTGTAATTTTTTGAACGCCACTTCCTGGGACCCCTCTTCTCCTTCTTGGGAATGTCATATGTTGAGGCCTGGTGTCCCAGTGGAAGTGGAGAGGTTAGGGTTAAAGTCTAGGGGTTGTGTGCATACCTACCGTGTACTCATAGCAGGGTCAGAGTAAGTGTAGTGAAGGTTAAAGGGGCTGAGTACAGTATGTGTACTGGGTCAAGGTTAGGATCGAGGTTAAAGGGCAAAGGTTGTGTTACCATGAGGCTGATGGCGGGGGCAGAGGAAAGGTTGTGTTACCATGAGGCTGATGGCGGGGGCAGAGGAAAGGTTGTGTTACCATGAGGCTGATGGCGGGGGCAGAGGAAAGGTTGTGTTACCATGAGGCTGATGGCGGGGGCAGAGGAAAGGTTGTGTTACCATGAGGCTGATGGCGGGGGCAGAGGAAAGGTTGTGTTACCATGAGGCTGATGGCGGGGCAGAGGAAAGGTTGTGTTACCATGAGGCTGATGGCGGGGGCAGAGGAAAGGTTGTGTTACCATGAGGCTGATGGCGGGGGCAGAGGAAAGGTTGTGTTACCATGAGGCTGATGGCAGGGGCAGAGGAAGTGCGGTGGAAAACCTCCATACTCTTCAGCAGCAGGTTGAGTTCCAACAGGTAAGACTCACAGTCCTCCAAGTCTGCCAGAACAATGAGGGATATGAATTAGAGAAGGTGAGGGATATTAATTAGAGAAGGTGAGAGCGAGTCGATACAGAGAACTTAAGTAAGGTGAGATCCATCAGGAAAGGTATGACGACTCAGACAGGTGAGATGTTTGATCTCCCTACCTCTGCAACACCTGTCCATGTCTTCTGAGGAGTGAAGCCAGGCACTGACCTTCGCCTGCTGGACTACTGACGCCTGCTTAGCCAGACTGGAGTGCTGCTGAGAAAGAGAGAGCAGGGGAGGGAGACAGCGAGAGGAAGGGTGAGAGACAATGAATTGAATATGCATAGACATACAGTGATTCATATAAAATACATTATACAGTACAATAATGAAATTATGATTGGTCAGTCAAGAAGCGTCAGTAAGAGTTTGCTCTTAGACGCAGATCTAGGGTCAGCTTACCATCTCCAAAATTCAAACCATTAGGGGGAAAGCACAAAATGTATCATATATCCCTGTCTAAAGACAAGCGTACCCGTCTCATGGAGTCGTTGAGGTTAGGCGAGAGGTGTGAGGGGTGAAACAGGTGCCTCTCGTGGGGGTACATGGTGATCTCGTTCTGACGGAAGACACGGTGATGTCGTAGCGTCGACACCCAATCATCAAACAACTCCTGTGACTTCACTTCCTGAGACTTCTCAGACTTCACCTATTGGACAGCGAGATGTGATGTCATTTAAACAGATGAGAGAGACAGAGAGAGAGACAGAGAGAGAGACAGAGAGAGAGACAGAGAGACAGAGAGAGACAGAGAGACAGAGAGAGAGACAGAGAGACAGAGAGACAGAGACAGAGACAGAGACAGAGACAGAGAGAGAGAAACGAGAGAGAAACCTTGAGGTGATAAATGTTGTTGTTGGCGTCCAGATCGATGGCCTTGGTTTTCTTTTTGATTGACATGACAGACAGCCCCACATCAATGCAGCCATGCAGCTTGCCTTTCCTCAGCTGGAAACAAAAGCAAAAGGTCAGTGTGTGTGTGTGTGTGTGTGTGTGTATGACTAACTAAATGAGCGAATACTCGCTCCTTCAATGACACACACACACACACACACAATTGAGTTAATGTGTGTGTGTGTGTATTGCATCTGCTTAACAGATACTTTTGAATAGGCACTTACATCAGCTTTACATTTTGAGTACTTCAGAATGCCTTTCTCCAACAAGAAGTATCTCTGGATAGCAAGAGAAAGTATCAACTGTTTTAGCCATCCATCTGTCACGTTCAAACTTTAATTATCTGCTTTGGGCCAAAGAAATAACGTCACACTTTAGATATTACAGTTGTGGACAAAAGCTTTATACATGAACAAGATATCCATTTAAATGCTCCATTCAAATTTCACCTCCAACTTTACATAAGCGTCTTATAAGAGCTTTAGATAAACACCATGTAGGTGTCAGGTAGAACACCCCTCACATCTCCATGTGCCCTTCAGGTAACTCAGCGGTTCAAGAGAGCCAAGTGCCTCCTTGATTCCTCACGTCCTCTCCGCACATCCTTCAGTTCAGAAGAGGAGAAGGTCTGAAGAGAACCTATGACCTTCTCCTCCAATGCATGTAGAGAAGGAGAGGAGAGAGGATGCAAGAAATCAAGGATAGACACTTGAGATTTACCTGCAGTAAGAGGTAAAGAGGTCAGGGAGGCTGTACCCACCTTGTGCCATCCCTTCATGGGCCATTTCCTCCTCTTGAGCAGGAAGCCCTCCTGTTTCTCTGGCTCCTGGATGTTGCCAGGGTTACCCTTCAGCCCCTCTATGATCTCCCAGCTGTCCTGTAGACAGAGACGCATCAGGTTACACGCATACTCAACCACATGAAGAGAGGAGGAGAGGCTGCATCTCTGCCTTAATGTGTCCTCTAACCCAGGCAAGGAGGGTTAGGAGTGCTGCTAGGCGCCCTCCAGTCAGGCCATAGCCAGTTCATTTCAGTTCAGCTGACGTTAGGTCAGTCAAGATAAGCATCAAAATGTTAATGTCGCCACAAGACATTTGAGACAGAGCGGAGTTCATTCAGACAGGCACGCACACGCAGAGGCGCACGCACACAGAGATACGCGTGCACACACACACAGATACGTGCGCACACACACACACAGAGATACGCTCGTACACCCACACACGCGCACACACACACACACACACACAAGATACGCGCACACACGAGATACGTGCGCACACACACACGAGATACGTGCGCACACACACACGAGATACGTGCGCACACACACACGAGATACGTGCGCACACACACACGAGATACGTGCGCACACACACACGAGATACGTGCGCACACACACACGAGATACGTGCGCACACACACACGAGATACGTGCGCACACACACACGAGATACGTGCGCACACACACACGAGATACGTGCGCACACACACACGAGATACGTGCGCACACACACACGAGATACGTGCGCACACACACACGAGATACGTGCGCACACACACACGAGATACGTGCGCACACACACACGAGATACGTGCGCACACACACGAGATACGTGCGCACACACACGAGATACACGCGCACACACACGAGATACACGCACGCGCGCACACACACGAGATACACGCACGCGCACACACACGAGATACACGCACGCGCGCACACACACGAGATACACGCACGCGCGCACACACACACACACAGAGATACGCGTGTAGACACACACACACACACCTACCTGATGGCTGCCATGTTTGGACGAGCCGCTGCTGCTGTCGCTGTGGGAGGGGGATGTTGATGTCATCTTTCTGTGACTTGACAGTTCTGCTTACGATTGTCTAGTCTCAGCGGAAACCACCAAGGTCACAATGGGGTCAACAGGACCAACACCTAACACACCGACCTCAAGAGGGCGTCATCATGAATAACCACTGTTGAATAGGAAGAGAGAGACGCAGTGATTAACAGAACATTATTACTTCATTTCCAGCATGTTGAGACAAACATGAGCTGAGAGAAATGAAAGCCACATACCACTGTAGGGTTGCTTTAGTGAAGCAGCAGAACAAAGAGACGTGACTTCTCTGAGAGAACAGACAAAGTATCCTACGTCCTCAAAACTAGGTGCGCTTTTAGGTTAGGCACGAGATCATCAGGTGTTCTTTATGTTTGCATGAGCTCTCTGACACACACACACACTTCCAGCAGCATACACCCTGTGTATGGGGAAATGCCAACGTCTATATATGAACTATGGTGTAGTGCATTGAACCAGTGGCAGCAGCCCAGTCAAACCCACATGACTCCCAGGCCAGTCAAAGTCACAGCTACCGTGCTGATCAGCAGAGTTCACAAGTGAGTCAGGGTTATACAATCAGTCCCAGTCTTCAAATCTCAGCAGAGGACTAGATTAACCAGTAGCTACACATGCTAATACTCACAAACACTGGTAGAGACACGGAATTCTGCTGTATTGCAGTTGCTAGTAGCATAAACAGTATTGTGATGAATAAAATGTCCACATTCTGTGAATTTGGAGACAGGAAACGTTAGTTGCTAGCAGCACATAGTAGTAGAGCAATGTTCTAGAATGTGGACATTGAATTCGCAAGGCACCAGGCCAAAACCTATGTAGACATTACCTTGGCTTCGATTACAGCACTGCAAACACCTGGGTCGTAATTTACTGCACCAAACGGAAGAGAACGGACCAAAATGGGGAGGGACTGCCTGAACTTGTTTAACAACAACGGGGCGGCAGGTAGCCTAGTGGTTAGAGCATTGGGCCAGTAACCAAAAGGTTGCTAGATTGAGTCCCTGAGCCGACAAGGTAAAAATCTGTCGTTCTGCCCCTGAACAAGGCAGTTAACCCACTGTTCCCGGGTAGGCCGTCATTGTAAATAAGAATTTGTTCTTAACTGACTTGCCTAGTTAAATAAAGGTTAAATAAGAAACACTTGTTTTCACATTGCATAATGTTTTGCTGTGGTGTACAGTAATAAATACTAATGAGGATGGGTGAAAACCTTCTGTACAGTAATAAATACTAATGAGGATGGGTGAAAACCTTCTGTACAGTAATAAATACTAATGAGGATGGGTGAAAACCTTCTGTACAGTAATAAATACTAATGAGGATGGGTGAAAACCTTCTGTACAGTAATAAATACTAATGAGGATGGGTGAAAACCTTCTGTACAGTAATAAATACTAATGAGGATGGGTGAAAACCTTCTGTACAGTAATAAATACTAATGAGGATGGGTGAAAACCTTCTGTACAGTAATAAATACTGAGGATGGGTGAAAACCTTCTGTACAGTAATAAATACTAATGATGGGTGAAAACCTTCTGTACAGTAATAAATACTAATGAGGATGGGTGAAAACCTTCTGTACAGTAATAAATACTAATGAGGATGGGTGAAAACCTTCTGTACAGTAATAAATACTAATGAGGATGGGTGAAAACCTTCTGTACAGTAATAAATACTAATGAGGATGGGTGAAAACCTTCTGTACAGTAATAAATACTAATGAGGATGGGTGAAAACCTTCTGTACAGTAATAAATACTAATGAGGATGGGTGAAAACCTTCTGAAGTCACTCTGGACTCATTCCACATGTTGTTGTGTTACAGCTTGAATTAAAAAATGAATTAAATTGAGTTTGGTGTGTAAGTGGCCTACACACAATACCCCATAAATGTCAAAAATGAATTATGTTTGACATTTTTACAAATTAATAAAAAAATGTAAAGCTGAAAGGTCTTTAAATCAATAAGTATTCAACCCCTTTGTTATGGCAAACCTAAATAAGTTGAGTATATATTTGCATAACAAGTCACATAAGTTGTATGGATTCACTGTGTGCAACAATAATGGTTAAAAACATTTTTTTATGACTACCTCATCTCTGTATCCCACACATACATATCATTGTAAGGTCCCTCAGTTGAGCAGTGAATTTTAAACATAGATTCAACCACAAAGACCAGGGAGGTTTTCCAATGCCTCAAAGGGCCCCTATTGGTAACGGGGTAAAAAAAAAAAAGCCCACAGTGATTGTCCCTTTGAGCATAGTGAAGTTATTAATTACACTTTGGATGGTGTATCAATACACCCAGTCACTACAAAGATAGAGGTGTCTTTCCTAACTCAGTTGCCGGAGAGGAAGGGAACTGCTCAGTGATTTCACCATGAGGCCAATGGTGACTTTAAAACAGTTAGTTTAATGGCTGTGACAGGAGAAAACTGTGGATGGATAAACAACTGTAGTTACTACACAATACTAAGCTAAATGACAGAGTGAAAAGGATGAAGCCTGTACAGAACACAAATATCCCAAATTCATCTTTCAGCAGGACAATAAGCTAAAACACAAGGCCAAATATATAATGGAGTTGCTTACCAAGACGACATTGAATGTTCCTGAGTGGCCTAGCTACAGTTTTGACTTATTAAGTCTGTGGCAAGACTTAAATGGCTGTCAAGCCATGATCAACAACCAACTTGACAAAGCTTGAAGAATTGTACAATCGAGGTGGGGAAAGCTCTTAGAGCCTTACCCAAAAAGACTCAAAGCTGTGATCACTGCCAAAGGTGAATGTAACATGTATTGACTCAGGGTTATGAATACTTATGTAAATTCAATATTTCTGTATTTCTTTGTAAATAGATTAGCAAAATTTATAAAAACATGTTTTCAGTTTGTCATTATGGGGTATTGTGTCTAAATGGGTAAGAAAATGTTGAATTCACGCTGTATGACAAAATAGAATATGTCAAGGGGTATGAACACTTCTGAAGGCACTGTAGATCAACATTCTTAGTGAGGTACAGTATGAGAAACATGTTGATAATCAGGATGTACACAGCGTGTCAATGGTTAATAAGAAGTGAACAAATCTGCCCACATTCTCACTGCCACACATTCCTCTCTTCTCCATCCAGGCTGTGGCATGCCCAAACCTGGTGTGTGTGTTATAGACCCACTCCCTAAACATGGAAATGCTTTGGGTGAATATGCTTTGGGTGATACTGTGGAAATTTACACAGTTCCTTATGGATAGAATGCATGTGTCTGTGTTTTTCCAATGTGCTGTCTAGTTCAACCAAAGGCTCTATTGTTTGTGTGTGTGTGTGTGTGGTGGTGGTTTGTCTGTTAGTGTGTGTGTGCACACACTGTCTGGTTCCCCATAGGCCTCTCTCAAGAGTCAGAGCCATGCCCAGGACATGAGTCATCAGCAGGAAGGAATGTTCGCTGGGACACAACACTCCAACCACTGAGTATTTCCATGGAAACGGACCCATGATCACCAACATGGGAAGTTCATAGGAGCATGTCTAATTGGGTGTCAAATGAAAGCTATTGTAAGAGTCTATAATTTGGGGAAATGGAGGCAAGGATACATTTTTCAAACATTTTCCATTTTAGGCAGAAGTAAAGGCTTTGATTTCAGGATAAAACAGATGGAAAGGGGATCTTAGAAAACATCTATCAGAAAAAGTCTTAAAAAAGGTATCAGAACTACATCAACACAATAACATTTTGTAGAAATTGTTAACCTTCTGTAAATGTAAGAAATATTGCCTTGTGCAATATTATCTTTAATATATTTTCTAATTTTTCTCCCTCGTGGAGGGAGGGAGGATACAGTGGCTTGCGAAAGTATTCACCCCTCTTAGCATTTTTCCTATTTTGTTGCCTTACAACCTGGAATTAAAATAGATTTTTTGGGGGGTTGTATCATTTGATTTACACAACATGCCTACCACTGAAGATGCAAAATGTTTTTGTGTGTGAAGGAAACAAGGAATAATACCAAAACAATTAAAACTTGAGCGTGCATAAATATTCACCCCCCCAAAGTCAATACTTTGTAGAGCCACTTTTTTGCAGCAATTACAGCTGCAAGTCACTTGGGGTGTCTCTATAAGCTTGGCAGATCTAGCCACCGGGACTTTTGCCCATTCTTCAAGGCAAAACTGCTCCAGCTCCTTCAATTCTGACCAGTTTCAAAGTCCCTGCCGATGAAAAACATCCCCACAGCATGATGCTGCCACCACCATGCTTCACTGTGGGGATGGTATTCTCGGGGTGATGAGAGGTGTTGGGTTTTCGCCAGACATAGTGTTTTCCTTGATGGCCAAAAACCTATATTTGACCAGAGTACCTTCTTCCATATGTTTGGGGAGTTTCCCACATGCCTTTTGGCGAACGCCAAACGTGTTTGCTTATTTTTTTCTTTAAGCAATGGCTTTTTTCTGGCCACTCTTCCGTAAAGCCCAGCTCTGTGGAGTGTACGGCTTAAAGTGGTCCTATGGACACATACTCCAATCTCCGCTGTGGAGCTTTGCAGCTCCTTCAGGGTTATCTCTGGTCTCTTTGTTGCCTCTCTGAATAATGCCCTCCTTGCCTGGTCCGTGAGTTTTGGTGGGCAGCCCTCTCTTGGCAGGTTTGTTGTGGTGCCATATTCTTTATTTTTTTATAATGGATTTAAAATGGTGCTATGTGGGATGTTCAAAGTTTTGGATATTTTTTTTTTTAGAACCCAACCCTGATCTGTACCGCCACAACTTTGTCCCTGACCTTTGTCCCTGTTTGGAGAGCTCCTTGGTCTTCATGGTGCCACTTGCTTGGTGGTGCCCCTTGCTTAGTGGTGTTGCAGACTCTGGAGCCTTTCAGAACAGGTGTATATATATTGAGATCATGTGACAGATCATGTGACACTTAGTCCACCTGTGTGCAATCTAACTAATTATGTGACTTCTGAAGGTAATTGGTTCTACCAGATCTTATTTAGGGGCTTCATAGCAAAGAGGGTGAATACATATGCACGCACCACTTTTCCATTTTTATATATATTTTTTTTTTTACGGAAAAGTGGTGCATGCATATATATATATTTTTAAACGAGTTATTTTTTTTCATTTCACTTAACCAATTTGGACTATTTTGTGTATGTCCATTACATGAAATCCAAATAAAAATCCCATTTACATTATAGGTTGTAATGTAACAAAAACAGGAAAAAACACCAAGGGGGATGAATACTTTTGCAAGGCACTGTAATTAAAGTTCACAGAACTAACAAGTAATGGTAGACCTACCAATTAGTTAGTGATTTTACTGATAAACATTCTTTGAATTATAGTGATTAAAACTGGTAATTTGTGGAAAACCCCTCCCTCGCTCTGCCTCACTGTCCAGTTCATACCATCTCTCCCAGCTCTTATTGACACTCTTTCTTCCCATTTACCACTGAGCACCGACAGACACCGGATGTCCATGTACGTTGAAATTTGGTCAGTCCACCCTGGCCTTGATGTTATCAGACGGACTGGAACAAATCTGAACCTATAATAGACGTATGTTTCACAAGTTTGGACAGCACAGTACAGTACATTCTAGTATAGTATATTGTATAGTACAATTGTATAGTGCAATTGTATTGTACAATTGTATTGTATAGTATATTGTACTCTACCCTACTCTATTGTACTACACTGTATTGTGCTGTCCAAACATGTAAACATGAGGAGAATGACAAATATCCATAATTATGCATTTCTGTGTAGTACAGATCAGGGATCCACGATGTAATTCCATTATCGGGTGTAATTCCACTTCACTTACTGTAGTTCAAATCTCAAGGTGCCATGTCACAGCTGACAGCCCATTCATCTTTCAATCTTCATTTAGAGCAGATATTTAACAGAATTACAGAGTTAAATATCAGAGGGAGATTTTACCGTGATCCCGTTGCCAAAGTTTGCATCTACGCAGTTCTTCCACTAAATTAGTTTTGGTAAATTGTTCAACTTTGAAAACACATTTTAAAGTCAAACCTCAATTCCGTTACTGTGGAATTGCACCCCCAAGTGGCACCCTAATTCCCGTTTAGTGCACTACTTTTGGCCAGTGCCCATAGGGCTCTGGTCAAATACAGTACACTTATATGGATTAGGTTGCCATTTGGGAGGTAACCAACCACTGAGCCTAGATATCAGACTACACTACACCTCAGCTACAGCAGTCGTGGCAACAGATTATTACACTAACACTGCATGGATACCCTTTAGTATGGCATAACTCTCCAACAGTTATTTATTTTATTTCACCTTTACCTTTAGGCCACGGTGGCAAAGTAATTACAATATAGCAATTAAACATTGGAATGGTAGGATGTGCAGAAGATGAATGTGCAAGTTGAGATACTGGGGTGCAAAGGAGCAAGATAAACAAATAAATACAGTATGGGATGAGGTAGATTGGATGGGCTATTTACAGATGAACTATGTACATGTGCAGTGATCTGTGAGCTGCTCTGACAGCTGGGGCTTAAAGCTAGTGAGGGAGGTAAGAGTCTCCAGCTTCAGAGATTTTTGCAGTTTGTTCCAGTCATTGGCAGCAGAGAACTGGAAGGAGAGGCGGCCAAAGGAAGAATTGGCTTTGGGGGTGACCAGTGAGATATACCTGCTGGAGCGCGTGCTACGGGTAGGTGCTGCTATGGTGACCAGTGAGCTGAGATAAGGCAGGGTTTTACCTAGCAGAGACTTGTAGATGACCTGGAGCCAGTGGGTTTGGCGACAAGTATGAAGCGAGGGCCAGCCAACGAGATCATACAGGTCTCAGTGGTGGGTAGTATACGGGGCTTTGGTGACAAAACAGATGGCACTGTGATAGACTGCATCCAATTTGTTGAGTAGAGTGTTGGAGGCTATTTTGTAAATGACATCGCCGAAGTTGAGGATCGGTAGGATGGTCAGTTTTACGAGGGTATGTTTGGCAGCATGAGTGAAGGATGCTTTGTTGCGAAATAGGAAGCCGATTCTAGGTTGAATTTTTGATTGGAGATGTTTGATGTGAGTCTGGAAGGAGAGTTTACAGTCTAACCAGACACCTAGGTATTTGTAGTTGTCCACATATTCTAAGTCAGAACCGTCCAGAGTAGTGATGCTGGGCGGGCGGGCAGGGATCGGTTGAAGAGCATGCATTTATTTTTACTTGCATTTAAGAGCAGTTGGAGGCCACAGAAGGAGAGTTGTAGTGGCTTCCTTTCCTCTTTACCATAGCCACTGCCCAAGCCTGAAGCGGGGTTGTTTCGGACGCATACAGTCCACACTCAACGTTTCCAAACGGCCAAACATTCAATGAGATCCAGGGATATGGTGCAACAAAAAATGTTTATTCTTCTTATCTAACAAAAAGGTATTCTCCAATCAACTTAAAGCAGAGATTACTTGAAATGCAAATACATAATATAATATGACCTGTCTGTCTGTCTGTATTTCTGTATGTATGTCTGTATGTCTATATGGTCAAAAAACTATACCGCTCCCGCATCTAGCAAGGACTCCTCCCCCCGAAGGCCCAACTTCCTGCCTTTATACTAACACAATTAACACAGTACAATGAATGGGCAAGAGGGGGGGCCAAAAACTGAGTTACACTAATAACAAATGAATATATCTCAATCAGGTAAATAAATCATAAAGGTACATACCTAATATTTCATCATATACATTAATATTTAATATATTTACACAAATGTACATGGAGCTCAGTATGTTCAGTCTTATATACAAATATGCCCAAATCGGCTCTAACATACCGGCCCCTAATTGTTGACTGCACTGAATGCACAACAATTACTTAATATTCAAACGTAGAGCCAATACAAAAACATTCTATACCAGAGCACCATTACAGTTCATAGCTATATACAAATATACAAGGTGCCATATAGGAAAATAGTCCATAGATCTCAGTCTGAGTTGAAGTGTAAAGGTGTTCAACTTCCAAAAAATGTCAAGAGTTTGACGTCCAAAAAATGTATGACATCAAAGAATGTAAGAGTACGACATCAACGAATCAGAGGTGCACGTGATTCAAAGATGGAGCACTGTGTGTGTGTGTGTGTGTGTGTGTGTGTGTGTCTCACTTCGTCGCCTCAAGGAGCAGACAGAGTTTATTGATAGGTCTCTAAGATATTGGTCTTAGTCTTAACCATGACGCTCCGGACAAGACCTTTGGCCCCTGGCAAAGCCTTCACCACACGCCCCATTAGCCAAGAGTTCCTTGGGGCGGTGTCATCGACGATGACCACAAGGTCACCAGGACTGAAGTTTCTCTTAGTTTTGTTCCACTTGTTCCGCTCCTGCATAAGTGGAAGATACTCCCTGATCCATCTCTTCCAGAAGAGGTCAGTGATATATTGTACTTGCTTCCATCTCCTTCGTGAGTATAGGTCACTTCTCTGGAATAGTCCTGGTGGCAGGACTGGCTTTGCTTTCAGATGAAGCAGATGGTTCGGAGTCAGGGGTTCTAGATCGTTAGGGTCATTTGTTACAGTAGTGATTGGTCTGTCATTCATAATCGCCTCAACTTCACACAAGGCTGTCTGCAAAGCCTCATCATCCAGTACTTGCTCTTTAAGGACTGAAGAGGATCTTTTTCACCAGTCGGATCAACCTCTCCCATACCCCCCCATGGTGGGCTCCAAAGGGAGGGTTGAATGACCATGTCACTCCTTCCTTCAGTAATTTATTTTGAATCTTGTTGTGATCCAGCTCTTTCAGAGCTTCTCCTAGCTCTCTGTGTGTTCCAACAAAGTTGGTGCCATTGTCTGTTCTGATACTTGTTACTGGGCCCCTTCGACAGATGAACCTGCGCAGGGCATTGATGCAGGAATCAGTATCCAGATAACTAGCAACTTCTAGATGGACAGCTCGACTCACAAGGCAAGTAAAGATCACACCATACCGCTTCACATGAACGCGGCCTCGCTTCACCTCTATGGGGCCGAAGTAATCTATGCCCACATGGGTGAAAGGCGGCAAATCAGGTGCTACCCGATCTTGTGGAAGGTCAGCCATCTTCTGTTCCCCAGCTCTAGCTTGCATCCGCCTGCAGAAGACACAGCTCTTAAGGATCTTCCTTGGTAAGGAGTTGGCACAGGGTATCCAATATCGCTGGCGAAGTCTAGAAAGCATGTGACCTCGCCCAGAGTGGCCAACCTGCTCATGGATGTGGAGTAAGATCAGTCTGGAGATGTAGGAGTCTTTGGGCAGGATCATAGGATTCTTTAGTTCCGTAGGCATAGCAGCTTTGCTTAACCTTCCTCCTACTCTCAGAATGCCATTGTCAACAATTGGATCAAGCTTACAGATTGAGCCGCTTCTCTTGGCACATTGTTTTCCTTTTACAACTAGTGCAATTTCTTGTTTAAAGTGCTGTCGTTGCTCAAATCGAATGATGACCTTTTCTGCTTCATCTAGGTCATCTACAGACAGACTTTCTTTTCCAAACGTCAGTTTGAACTTGTCAATTTGTTCCTTCAGTGAGTTTGTCAGACTCTGATCTGATCCTGGATCAGTTTGGGTGAGAACTTTCCTTTTCTGGCTTAACTGTAGTAGAAGTCTCTTCAGTTTCAGCATCCAGGCAACTGCTTTCTTCAAGCTGTTCCATGTTGAATAGTACTCAATCAGTTTGCTGGTCGGACTCTTTTCTTCCACACATGTACTGTTTACGATGACGTCTTTTCTCACCTCTGGATCATCTGGAGGGATGGAGCCAAGCTCCTCGGGGACTTTCGGCCATTGTGTTTCTGTTTTCTCCAGGAATTCTGGTCCTTTGCGCCATCTCTTTGAGTTCAGGAAAGTTTCAACATGTAATCCTCTTGAGGCATCATCGGCTGGGTTGTGTTTGGAGTTTAAATACCTCCACTGTTTTGCTTTCGATAGGTCACGGATCATAGCAACCCTATTAGCCACAAAAGTATGGAATCTCTTGGTATCGTTGCGGATGTATTTTAGCACCGACTGGCTGTCTGTCCAGAAAGCTGACTCCTCAAGTTCAATCTGGAGCTCCAACCTTAACATCCTGTCCACTCGTACTGCCAATATTGCTGCAGCAAGTTCCAGTCTGGGGATCGTCATCTGCTTGAGTGGAGTCACCCTTGATTTCCCCAGTATGAATGCGATGTGGACCTTTTCCATAACGTTTGTGAACCTAAGGTAGCTTGCCGTGCCATAACCTTGTTCACTTGCATCACCGAAGTGATGCAGCTGTGCGGTCTTGATTTGACCAAAGTTCTCAGGCATCATACACCTGTTGATCTGGAATCTGGAGAGCTGGTCCAGCTCTGAGAGCCATCTCTTCCATGAAATAGAGTGTTCTTCAGGGATGACTTCGTCCCATCCACACTTTAGCTTGCAGAGCACTTGAAGAATTTGCTTTGCCTTTAATACGAATGGGGCGAGGAAACCTAATGGATCATAAATAGAGAGCTGACAGTTGAGAGAATACCTCTTCTTGTAAGGGGTCTGTTCTTGACAGTGACCTGGAAGGTAAACACATCCCTTTCAATGTTCCATCGGATTCCAAATGCTCTTTCAACAGGCAGCTTTTCTCTGTCCAGGTCCAGTTCTTTTATCTGCTTGGCTTTGTGTTCATCAGGGATAGAAGCTAGTACAGTGCGGCTGTTGCTGACCCACTTGGTCAATTTGAACCCACCTTGAGAGCACACATCCCTGAGGTTTCTTGTGAGAGCTATGGCTTGTTCTTCTGTGGCCACTGACTTGAGGCAGTCATCAACATAGAAGTTGGACTTGACTGTTTGAATCACCTCTTCATCGTACCTCTCACAGTTGTCTTCTGCAGTCTTTCGCAGTGCAAAGTTTGCACAACTTGGAGAGGATATAGCACCGAAAAGATGTACTGTCATTCTGTACTCCTCCAATCTTTTGTTAGTATCACCATCCGGCCACCATAGGAATCGCAGGAAGTCTAAGTCATCTTTATGGACACGTACTTGATGGAACATTCCTTCGATGTCTGCCATCATGGCAATGTGCTCTTGCCGAAATCTTAGCAAGACTCCTATAAGCGTGTTTGCCAGGTCAGGGCCTTGAAGGAGTTCACTGTTAAGAGATGTACCTTTATAGGATGATGAACAGTCAAACACCACTCGTATCGTTCCTTTGCGCTTATGGTGAACGCCATGGTGTGGTATGTACCATACCTTGCCTTTCTCTCTGAGGAGCTGTTCTTGTGGTACCTTCTCGGCGTAACCTTTTGTTATCATCTCTTCCATGAAGCCTTTGTACTCTGCAGCGTAACCTTTGTCCTTCTTGAACTTCCTGATAATATTTAGAGCCCGCTGCTTTGCCATGTCACGGTTGTTTGGCAGGACTACATCTTTGTTGCGAAAGGGCAACGGTAAGTAGTAGTGATGGTCTTTGAGGGTTATGGA
Organism: Salvelinus namaycush; assembly: GCF_016432855.1. Classification (NCBI taxonomy): domain Eukaryota; kingdom Metazoa; phylum Chordata; class Actinopteri; order Salmoniformes; family Salmonidae; genus Salvelinus; species Salvelinus namaycush. Next base: position 27,477,520 of record NC_052338.1, read on the forward strand.
GCTTGATACGATCTCCATAAACCTACGATCCTCAGCTGACATCTCACTTTTCTCTTCATACTCTCTCTCAGGGAAGTCATGGTTGTACTGATTTACAAGAAGAACCCCCAGGTCGGCCATTGAGATACGATTGGCCATCACCGTAGGATGCCCAGATTCTTCTGCCATGGTACAACTGTTGAGAGGACCATTCATCACCCATCCAAAGAGGGTTTTCACTGCATACGGTCCGTTGCCTTGGCTATTTATGATTTGCCAGGGTTCCATTGCCTTTGGAGCATTTACGCCAATCAGAAGTTCGACGTCGGCATCAATCTCCTTCAACTGAACCTCTTTCAGGTATGGCCACCTTTTGAGATCTTTCTGAGTGGGAATGTTCTCTCTTGTCACTGGGATCTTATGTTGGGTGTAGACCTTTGGTAATGCAAGAAATGTGTCGCCTTCCACATTGCCAATCTCTAATCCAGATATCTCAAAGCTCTTGGTAGGACTCTCCTGCCCCATTGTGCGTAGCAGAATTTCAGTCGCACTGCCTTTAGCTTGCAACTGCCTCATGAGTCTCTCCGTACAAAATGTTGCTGAGCTACCAGAATCGAGAAACGCATAGGTTAACACAGACTTGCTTCCATTTGCCACCTTTACTTGAACTGGCACAATTGCAAGTGCACAATCTGTACCGGCCCCGGTATCTTCACCAGCTTCCAGTGAAACAAGAGCACTGCTGACAGTCTCCTCCCGCTTTACTGCTACACCACTCATATCTGCCTTTTGAGATCTAAATCTCTCTCTTCCCTCAATGTGCAGGATAGTGGGGTGCTTTCTTTGACAGCTCTGACAGGTCATCCTTCTTTTACATTCTCTGCTTAAGTGTCCTCTCATCAAACAGCCAAAACAAAGGCCTTTTGATCTCAGAAACTCGACCTTGAATTCGTGTGGCTGTGCCTTCACCTGTTGGCAGTCGACCAATAAATGCGCACCAGCACAAAATATACATGAGATACTGCGAGCATCAGAAGGGTAGGTGCCTGGTCTCTTTACTTTGAATGTTTGTTCTTTTAAAGGTTTTTCAGAGTCACAATCTGCCACTACAGCTACTGTAGTGGCAAAGCTGCTTCCCCTACTCTTGGACTTGAACTGCTGTTTAAAGTCAGCTTCTGTTTTGGGTTTTAAAAACCTTTTGTTGTACAGGGGATCTTGAATATCTCCATACAACGGATCCTGCAGTATTTTGGCCTGTTTTTCCATGAACGTCACCAGGTCACTGAACTGGGCCCTCAGGTGACTTCTCTCTAAAATATCACATGCCATAGACCTCCATTTTTCCCTTAGTTTGTAGGGAAGTTTTGACAGGATCAGCTTTATGTTGGAGGGAAGATTAAGCTCTTCCATGTTCTGTAGGTCTTGCATAGCGTTACAGCAACCTCTTAGATAGAGTGCATAACCACCCAGTCCCTTTCCATCATCGGGTTTGATGTTTGTCCAGTTCCAAGCCTTTTCCATGTAAGCAGTGGTGACTTTGATTTCATTGCCAAAGTGTTCCTTTAACAACCTCTTAGCTACTGCATAGCCTCTTCTGGCTTCCATATGCAGACAACTACGGACCAGATCCTTGGGCTGACCAGAGGTGTATTGTTCCAGGTAATAGAGCCTATCCTGGTGACTGCTTGTCTTATCTTCTATACCATGCTCAAATGCACGCATGAATGGCCTAAAGTTTAGAGGATCACCGTCAAACATAGGTATCTCCCTAACAGGGAGTGTGGCCTGTTTGTGCTGTAGTACAAGGAGGTCAGCAATTTCATTCTGCCTTTGCATGACAGTAGAGAGGTTATCATGGCTGGTATTATGGCTGATACCCGCAGTGTTGATTCTGTGTTGATTGCTAGACCTTGCTGTTGGCTGCTGAAGAGTGTGGTTTACGACTGTTTTCGGAATAGGGTTTGATGGCTTTGTGGTCGGTTGTTGTAAAACTCTTTGTAGTGGGGTCTTTGGAACTGCACCTAATGCAGCAAACTCAACAGGTGATGGTTCAGGTTCCACATAGACCTCTGGTTCCTGTTTCTCAAAATAAGAGTTCATTCCATCTTCTTGGCTTAGTAAATGGGCTGCCACAGAATGGGATTGAGAAGTTGACTCAGTACTCTCCAGGACCTTCAGTTTTGCATTATATGCTGCTATGTCCGTTTCCAGTGCCATTTTTTCCATCCTAACATTCAGTTGAGCTTTCTGTTGTTCCAGTTGAGCTTTCTCCAGTTCCAATGCATGCTTGTCTTGTAATGATGCTTGGCGAGCTAGTAGAGCTGCTCGTTCTGCCTCGGCTTTAAGGCGTTCAGAGGACACTGAGGAAGCAGTCTTAGAATACTTAGTTTTACTTGATATTTTTGACACATTGGAAATGCTGTCATGTGGTTCAATGAGCGTTTGTGGCTCAACTTCAGCCTTTTTCCATATTTCCACCTCTTTCAGGAAATGTTCATAAGTTCTCATTCTTGGTTGATAATAGTTAATGCTCTCCTGTTCCTGTTCCTCTTCTGTGACCAGCTCTAGCACAGATTCATGAGCATTCTTAAAGTCATTGAGAACAGCATCAAATGCTTCAAGACTCTCATTCACAGTTTCAATGTTTCCTCCATCAACAAGAAGGACTTTTATTTCATTCATTTTGCGTGTACACACTCCAAGTTTGCCTCTCCGGGCTGCATAGAGTGAATTTAGATGCTCCTCTGCCCTCTCCAGTGGAGTCTTATTTGGGATTTCATCCTCCATCATTCACTTTTAGTTCACTCAATTTACAATGACACGGTTGTTGGTTTGATTGTTAAACGTAATGCCCCTTTAGACCTCCTTTAATCTTTAAAAACACAGTCATCCATTTCAGCAAATTGACCCATTTTGAATTGCACATGGTCAAGTTCGGCATTTTAGATGCGTTTTAAACATTTCATCCCGTTGTAAGTTTTGTCCCTTTAATGAAGTTAACACGCAGTATCTTTAGATCCTTAAGTTGCATTCGTTGCGTTGATGCATTGCATTTCCACGTTAGGCCAAATATTAGATATATGATTAGGCTACATTGTGCATAGGATCTGTGTTCCCCAAACTTAAACTTCTTAATTGTTTTCGCAGCGCTGTATTTTGAATTCCATTCCCAAGTTTATCAAACATTCCAATTATAAGCACATTTGCGCTTCCATAATATGCATGATCAAACGATCGCATTGAACAGGGCAGCTCATTCATTCGCAGTGGCTACTCACGGCTGGCGAAATCTAGGAGTTCAAATCCTTCCAAGCGAGCTGTCCTTATGGTCCGAATGCAATTACAAATAGAACAAAATCCAGCGTGTGTCCGAACCGGAGATTTCCTTCCGGTAGTAATCCTTCACGGAGTTTTTTGACTTGTTTGTAGTGGCTTCCTTTCCTCTTTACCATAGCCACTGCCCAAGCCTGAAGCGGGGTTGTTTCGGACGCATACAGTCCACACTCAACGTTTCCAAACGGCCAAACATTCAATGAGATCCAGGGATATGGTGCAACAAAAAATGTTTATTCTTCTTATCTAACAAAAAGGTATTCTCCAATCAACTTAAAGCAGAGATTACTTGAAATGCAAATACATAATATAATATGACCTGTCTGTCTGTCTGTATTTCTGTATGTATGTCTGTATGTCTATATGGTCAAAAAACTATACCGCTCCCGCATCTAGCAAGGACTCCTCCCCCCGAAGGCCCAACTTCCTGCCTTTATACTAACACAATTAACACAGTACAATGAATGGGCAAGAGGGGGGGCCAAAAACTGAGTTACACTAATAACAAATGAATATATCTCAATCAGGTAAATAAATCATAAAGGTACGTACCTAATATTTCATCATATACATTAATATTTAATATATTTACACAAATGTACATGGAGCTCAGTATGTTCAGTCTTATATACAAATATGCCCAAATCGGCTCTAACAAGAGTTGTATGGCATTGAAGCTCATCTGGAGGTTAGATAACACAGTGTCCAACGAAGGGCCAGAGATATACAGAATGGTGTCGTCTGCATAGAGGTGGATCAAAGAATCACCAGCAGCGAGAGCGACATCATTGATGTATACAGAGAAGAGAGTTGGCCCGAGAATTGTAGGATGGCCGGGGTGTTAAGCATGTCCCAGTTTAGGTCACCTAGCAGCACAAGCTCAGAAGATAGATGGGGGGCAATCAGTTCACATATGGTGTCCAGGGCACAGCTGGGAGCAGAGGGTGGTCTATAGCAAGTGGCAACGGTGAGAGACTTAGAAGTAGAAGTAGAAGCTAGAATTGTTTGGGTACAGACCTGGATAGTAAGATAGCCTGCAGAGTTCTATCTCTGTAGTAGATTGCAACACTGCCCCCTTTGGCCATTCTATCTTGTCTGAAAATGTTGTAGTTAGGGATGGAAATTTCAGGGTTTTTGGTGGTTTTCCTAAGCCAGGATTCAGGCACGGCTAAGACATCCGGGTTGGCAGAATGTGCTAAAGCAGTGAATAAAGCAAACTTAGGGAGTAGGCTTCTAATGTTAACATGCATGAAACCAAGGCTTTTACGGTTACAGAAGTCAACAAATGAGAGCACCTGGGGAGTAGGAGTGGAGCTAGGCACTGCAGGTCCTGGATTAACCTCTACGTCACCAGAGGAACAGAGGAGAAGTAGGATAAGGGTACGGCTAAAGGCTATAAGAACTGTCCGTCTAGCACGTTCGGAACAGAGAGTAAAGGGAGCAGTTTAAATCCAGCTACCACAACCCTGTCCATTAAAAAGCTATGTCAGTTCCCTTTACTTTACATATCCTCTGCCAAAGCACTGAACATTAACCATTAAACCAAAGCACTCTGCACACAACTTCTACACACAAAACCCTTCTCCATTGTCCACTGAATTGACTGTACACAGCAGCGGTGTTACCCTCCAACTGGTTCCATAGATACTAACTAAATAAACAGTGAGTCAACCTAGAGGGAGGGTGAGTCAGAGAGGGAGGGTGAGTCAGACAGAGGGAGGGGAATACCAAAACATTATAGAACACACCAATACCAATCCACTGCTTTTCAGATTTCCTGTAGGCTTGAATGCAAGTTGCAACTCAATAATTTACAACATGCTGTCAAGTACTCAGCTCCGTTTCATGTTTGTGTTATTCTAATTAGGGAAGTGAAACCGAAAAGTAACAGTATGGTTTTCCAGGCTAGTCAACTGCAGCAGAATTAGATTGTATATGTCAACATAAAGCGTTGCGAATAGCAACAGGAAGACCTATATTGCAGGACATGCTTTGTTGTGCTCTGCATAACCTTGACAACAATCAGAAAATAAGTGTTCAAAACACTTCAGTTACCTTATACTGTGCACCCCTTGAGGCATATCTAGTTGGGCACTGGAGGTTCTATTGTGGCTTTGTGTCTTATGAAACCAAGTCAATGATTAAGGCCACGACAGCTTGTAAATGACCTGCTTAAAGTTATCACATGCTATTGTCAAGAGAAACACTGTGGGGATATATCAAAGCATCAGCATCTTGACTGTCTATTCATCGTGAAAGCAGCTATTCGAACGCATCAAACAAGAGTGATAAAAGTCCACTTTAAATCACAGAGTTAGGCTAACTCAGGCACAGAGCTGATGGAACAGAGGCAGCCCTGTGAACCAAAGCCAGTCTGCCAGGTAGCTCAGGACCATACAAGGACATTTGCATTTACACAGCCACCTCCCTGATAAGATGGGGAAGGGAGTAGGAATGTGACGTTTAAACTCATTTGGAATTCTTAAAGTTTAGAAAACACATCAAGCGAAAATCATTGTTCTTTTTACTAAATTAAAATCACAGTGCAGTTATCACAAAACTACCATCAACAGGTTCCAATCATGATCATAAAGGCAAAAATGTAAATTCACCAAATACCTAACGCAACAATGCTGTAAGTAGGAAGAGATGGCTATGCATCTTTCTAATGATTTGCCACTAATATAAAGTGCTCCGCACGTCTGCATCGTTAACAGTTGGAAAAATGGCAGACAGTGAGATAGGGAATCAACAGCAGTGAAGTCCTATATGGCAATAATTTGAGAAGTTAATTAAATGAAAAGGTGATGAAATAAGAAAATGAGTTTTGATCAGTCGTGGAAATAAACGCTATAAACAAATTGTCCCTCTGTTTCAAAAGAAGATGGAAAACAAGCTATGAAGGAAAAATACTGGAGCTGTGCAAGTACTGACAACTAGTGCAACAAAAAATATTGCGACATTATTGATGTGCCGTTTTGACAATATCTCGATATGCAACTATCGATTTCCCCCCCCCCCCATCACTATTCAATACCTAACAGCATATCTAGAACCAGACTACAAGATGCCATGCTTAAAAACCGTGACGGCCCTGATGAAGACATTGTGTGTAGCTACCTGTCTGAGCAGGCTAGTGAGTCTGAGCAGTCATTCTGCTGTCATTCCAATGCACCACTAATATGCTATGCTAGTCATAAAAGAGCAGGACCACACACAGACACACACTCACTTATAAACCCATAGTTTGAGGGCCATTTAGACTGACACACTCATTGACCAACTGCTTGCGTGTTGTGAAACTCATGAGTAACCACTACCGCAGGGGTGGGCAACTCCAGTCCTACAGGGTCTGGTTGGTGTCACACTGTCTCCATCCCTAGCAAACACAGCTGATTAATCAAATTGAATTCTAAACTGAAGATCATGATTAGGTGGTTATTGTAGTCAGGTGTGTTAGCTGGGGCAAAACTGTGACACCAATCAGGCCCCTGAGGACTGGAATGGCCAACCCCTGCACTACTGTATAACTCTTTCGACTAAAGCTGAGACATACTGAAGTCAAATCTCATTCTATACAGAGTTACCATGGAGACAACCGACGGCACGGGAGGGGATGTATTCCGTTTGTTTGGGTTTCAAGGAAAATCTGAGGGCATAACACATGGATCTATTTATAGTACCGGAGCCATTATCGACCAAAACGGGATCTCTTTTTTGGTGTTGCCTACCAGCTAGACTTAAAGTAATTGTCCAGTGTTTGAGATGTCAATGAAATATGACCTATAATGAATTACAATATGAGTGAAATAATTAAAACATTTTGGAAGGAGAACTATGTTAAAAAGCAGCTTTTCTGTGTTTGAATGGTGTGGGCCTACCCCAACAAAAGAATGGTGTGGGCATATACCGTCATTAAAAATATTAAGGAAAGTAAACAGCTGATTGGCCTGTTATATACAGCTTAGAGGTGTCATTTTTTAAGTGTTTTTTCATTGGATAGTTACTTAAATGTAGTCTAAGGCACATCAAAGGGTGGCATTATTTTGAGAGCTCAGAGAGTTAGAATGACTAGTGAATAGGCCTACATTATAGTCAAGGAAATCACAAACAATCATATAGATATGTTCTGTATTTAGCAAAATTTCAGAGTCATTAGGCTATGTGGGATATTTCCGCACTAGTCAAGACATCGCAATGAAAATTCCCTGAAGTGACTGATAAGGAGTGTTGTTGACTATTTAAGACAGGCCTATGTCCCATTCAAGACAATTAATTCGGAACTCGGAAAGCTCCAACCTCCGACTTCAGTGCGTTCAAGACAACTGACAACTGAACTTTTTAAATAGCTCCGACCGGGAAAAAATATATTTAACGGTCATCCAACTTGTGATTCCAAGTGGGAAACTCGGGCATCATCCTTGAGCTCAGACTTTCCAACACGAAGATTAATGACGTCACAATTTGACCTCACCCGAGTTTACAGTTGCCTTGAAAGCACCACTACTCTGAAATCTAACCAGTGTCATCTGACAGCCTAATGAAATAGTCCTGGGTCATCTGACAGCCTAATGAAATAGTCCTGGGTCATCTGACAGCCTAACGAAATAGTCCTGTGTCACTGACAGCAAAGGTCACCCTTTACCTCCACGACTGCTTGTCTTTCCCCTTTTTCCTTAGGACCACAGGAAATTCAGCACAGCAGGCATACTCAATCATACATTTGAGAATATTTCAGATGGTCCAAATGTCCTGTTGGAATGTGCGTTTTACAAGTTCAGGCTACCACCATCAACATACTGGGCGCATTCCTCTACCCAGGCGTTGTTGATGCATGCCAGATCTTACAACACCTGGAAAGGTATTTTACGTATCAGCTAACCACATCAGAAGTTATAGCAACCATTGGTTGATGCAAGCAACGTCTAAGCAGTGGAACGCGACCCATAACTTGTCTTTAGGCTAGGCTTCCTTCAAATTAGAATATAAAGACATGCCAAGACGATCTAAAGCAATTCAATAACAAAATTGAAGTAGCCTAATCAATTAAATGTAGCCTAAGCTAATCAAATGTAGTAGGCTAGTCAGGCTGTAATACACAATTCTTTGCCTGAAACTAATGCCTGCAAAATCATGTAAATGTTCCTTACAAGCCAACATGTTTAATAAAATTAAACTTACTCTACCGTTGTTTGTGCGGTTTGTCTTTTTGCTGCACTTTTATACTTTTTTTTACAAAATATCCACCGGAAAGTATTGTTTACCTGACTTAGCAGTATATGGTTCAGAACCGAGGTAAAGTTAGTTTATTACTTGATATTCAGTTCTCTCGTCAATAGCCATTGAACCAAGCATGCCATGACAATGAAAATGGTATATTCTGAATCAGGGGAGGATTGAGAACATTTTTAAAAATAACTGCTAGTAGTAAGCACAAAAAAATGGTGTGGATTGATCTCCATCCTCCCCTGATTCTATACCATTTTCAATGTCATGGCATGCGTTGTTCAACAGCCATTACATTTTAGTCATTTAGCAGACAAACTTACATTAGTAAGTGCATACATTTTCATAATGGTCCCCCGTGGGAATATATTGACGAGATGTTTTATTTTTATATATTAAATTCTCTTTACCTCAGTGCCAAACGGAACCATAGAAATAGTAGCTCCCTAAAGTCGAGTTAAAACACTTTCCTGTGGATATACAGACAACCAGTAGAGTAAGTTTATTCAACATTCTGGCTTGTAAGGAACATTTAGACAATTTTACAGGAATTAGTTTCAGGCTGCATATACCAATTAATTGTGTATTACATCCTGATTAAATCAGACTAGTAGTAGGCTAGCCTGGGTGGGATTAAAATGGATTTAATTGTCTTTTTTTGTCAACAATCTACACAAAAATCTGTCAAAGTAGAATATATATATATATATTTTTTTACAAATGTTAGAATTAATAAAAAATAAAAACTCATATCTTGATTAGATGAGTATTCAACCCCCTTGATCAATACATGTTAGAATCAACTTTGGCAGCAATTACAGCTGTGAGCTTTTATGGGTAAGTCTAAGAGCTTTCTACACCTGGATTGTGCAACATTTGCCCAGAATTATTTTTCAAAATTCAAGCTCTGTCAAATTGCTAAACAACTATTTTCAGGTCTTGCCACAGATTTTCAAGTAGATTAAGTCAAAACTGTAACTCGGCCACTTAGGAACATTCACTGTAATCAACTCCAGTGTAGATTTGGCATTGTGTGTTAGGTTATTGTCCTGCTGAAAGGGTAATTCATCTCCCAGTGTCTGGTGGAAAGCTGACAACCAGGTTTTCCTCTAGGATATTGCCGTGCTTAGCTCCATTCCGTTTATTTTTTATCCTGAAAAACTCCCAAGTCCTTAACAATTACAAGCATACCCATAACATGATACAGCCACCACTATGCTAAATATGGAGAGTGGTACTCAATAATGTGTTGTATCAGATTTGCCCCAAACATAACACTTGGTATTCAGCAGAAAAAGTGAATTGCTTTGCCACATTTTTTGCAGTATTACTTTTGTGCCTTGTTGTGAAAATGATGCATGTTTTGGAATGTTTTTTATTCTGTTCAGGCTTCCTTCTTTTCACTCTGTCAATTAGTTTAGTATTGTGGAGTAACTATGTTGTTTATCCATCCTCAGTTTTCTCCTATCACAGCCATTAAACTGTTTTAAAGTCGGCCTCATGGTGAAATCCCGGAGCAGTTTCTTTCCTCTCCGGCAACGGAGTTAGGAAGGACGCCTGTATCTTATTCCAAGATGGCATAGCAGTCAGACGTCCTTTGTCCCCGTCTTGTCGTGTCCCGTATATATATTTTCTTCGCATATTTTTATATATTTTTTTCTAAAAACTCAACTTCAAAACATTCTCCTGCAACCCGCCTCACCAATTAAAAAAATAGATATATTTTTCACCTCAAATCCGAAATCCACAACAGAAGCTAGCGAGAAGTTAGCCAGTTCACTGGCTAACGTTAGTATTCAGCTAACCACGGTTGGCGGTCATCAGCTATCCTTTAGCTCGAAAAGCTATCACCAGTTTTGTACAACGCGACTCAGACCAGAGCATACCGGACCTATTTTCTCTCCATATCCCCGGATTTCTACCGCAAGCTGTGGACATTTACACCTGGATCTTGCAGCTAGCTATCTGCTATCCGAGTGACTATTGGCTAACGTCGGTCCCGGAGCAAACATCAATTATTCCCGAGCTAGCCAGCTGAAGAGTTCCATCAGCCACTCCTGGGCTACAATCACCTATCCGGACCTGTTTTACTGCCGATGCGGAGCCCCACCGGGCCTTCACGACTGGACTACCGACGTTATCTGCCCGAGGGAGTTATCCAACTGGCCCCTCCGTCGCGACGTAACCTGAACGCCCATCTGCGGCCGCTAATCGTTAGCTGTCTTATCGGCTGCTATCTGAATAGGTCTATCGGACAATTTTCTTGGGCCACGATAACTATTTTGCCAATTGGATTGGTCCCCTCTACCACACGGAACCCCACTAATCTACCGACAGAAACGCACGAGGTGGCTAAAAACAGACCTCCATCTTCTGCCAGCTCGCTACCCATGGCCCGGCTAGCTGTCTGAATCACCGTGACCCCAACCAACCTCACTACTCACTGGACCCTTATGATCACTCGGCTAAGCATGCCTCTCCTTAATGTCAATATGCCTTGTCCATTGCTGTTCTGGTTAGTGTTTATTGGCTTATTTCACTGTAGAGCCTCGAGCCCTACTCATTATACCTTATCAAACCTTTCAGTTCCACCACCCACACATGCGATGACATCAGCTGGTTTCAATTATGTTTCTAGAGACAATATCTCTCTTATCATCACTCAATGCCTAGGTTTACCGCCACTGTATTCACATCCTACCATACCTTTTTCTGTACATTATACCTTGAAACTATTTTATTGCTCAAAGAAACCTGCTCCTTTTACTCTCTGTTCCGGACGGCCTAGATGACCAATTCTCATAGCTTTTTTCGTACCCTTATCCTACTCCTCCTCTGTTCCTATGGTGATGTAGAGGTGAATCCAGGCCCTGCAGTGCCTAGCTCCACTCCTATTCCCCAGGCGCTCTCTTTTGATGACTTCTGTAACTGTAATAGCCTTGGTTTCATGCATGTTAACATTAGAAGCCTCCTCCCTAAGTTTGTTTTATTCACTGCTTAAGCACACTCTGCCAACCCGGATGTCCTAGCCGTGTCTGAATCCTGGCTTAGGAAGACCACCAAAAACTCTGAAATCTCCATCCCTAACTACAACATTTTCAGACAAGATAGAATGGCCAAAGGGGGCGGTGTTGCAATCTACTGCAGAGATAACCTGCAGAGTTCTGTCCTACTATTCAGGTCTGTACCCAAACAATTTCAACGTCTACTTTTAAAAATCCACCTCTCTAAAAACAATTCTCTCACCGTGGCCGCCTGCTATAGACCACCCTCTGTCCCCAGCTGTGCTCTGGACACCATATGTGAACTGATTGCCCCCCATCTATCTTCAGAGCTCGTGCTGCTAGGTGACCTAAACTGGAACATGCTTAACACCCCAGCCATCCTACAATCTAAGCTTGATGCTCTCAATCTCACACAAATTATCAATGAACCTACCAGGTACCACCCCAAAGCCGTAAACACGGGCACCCTCATAGATATCATCCTAACCAACTTGCTCTCTAAATACACCTCTGCTGTTTTCAACCAAGATCTCAGCGATCACTGCCTCATTGCCTGCATCCGTAATGGGTCAGCGGTCAAACGACCTCCACTCATCACTGTCAAACGCTCCCTGAAACACTTCAGTGAGCAGGCCTTTCTAATCGACCTGGCCAGGGGTATCCTGGAAGGATATTGACCTCATCCCGTCAGTAGAGGATGCCTGGTTATGTTATTTTAATGCCTTCCTCACCATCTTAAATAAGCATGCCCCTTTCAATAAATTTAGAACCAGGAACAGATATAGCCCTTGGTTCTCTCCAGACCCGACTGCCCTTAACCAACACAAAAACATCCTGTGGCGTTCTGCATTAGAATCGAACAGCCCCCGTGATATGCAACTTTTCAGGGAAGTTAGAAACCAATATACACAGGCAGTTAGAAAAGCCAAGGCTAGCTTTTTCAAGCAGAAATTTGCTTCCTGCAAAACAAACTCAAAAAAGTTCTGGGACACTGTAAAGTCCATGGAGAATAAGAGTACCTCCTCCCAGCTGCCCACTGCACTGAGGATAGGAAACTCTGTCACCACCGATAAATCCACTATAATTGAGAGTTTCAAGAAGCACTTTTCTACGGGCTGCCCATGCTTTCCACCTGGCTACCCCTACCCCAGTCAACAGCACTGCACCCCCCACAGCAACTCGCCCAAGCCTTCCCCATTTCTCCTTCTCCCAAATCCAGTCAGCTAAAGTTCCAAAAGAGCTGCAAAATCTGGACCCCTACAAATCAGCCGGGCTAGACAATCTGGACCCTTTCTAAAATGATCTGCCGAAATTGTTGCAACCCCTATTACTTGCCTGTTTAACCTCTCTTTCAAGTCGTCTTAGATTCCCAAAGATTGGAAAGCAGCTGCGGTCATCCCCCTCTTCAAAGGGGGAGACACTCTTGACCCAAACTGCTACAGACCTATATCTATCCTACCCTGCCTTTCTAAGGTCTTCGAAAGCCAAGTCAACAAACAGATTACCGACCATTTCGAATCCCTCCGCACCTTCTCTGCTATGCAATCTGGTTTCAGAGCTGGTCATGGGTGCACCTCAGCCACGCTCAAGGTCCTAAACGATATCTTAACCGCCATCAATAAGAAACAATACTGTGCAGCCGTATTCATTGACCTGGCCAAGGCTTTCGACTCTGTCAATCACCACATCCTCATCGGCAGACTCAATAGCCTTGGTTTCTCAAATGATTGCCTCGCCTGGTTCACCAACTATTTCTCTGATAGAGTTCAGTGTCAAATCGGAGGGCCTGTTGTCCGGGCCTCTGGCAGTCTCTATGGGGGTGCCACAGGGTTCAATTCTTGGGCTGACTCTCTTCTCTGTATACATCAATGATGTCGCTCTTGCTGCTGGTGAGTCTCTGATCCACCTCTACGCAGACGACACCATTCTGTATACTTCTGGCCCTTCTTTGGACACTGTGTTAACAACCCTCCAGATGAGCTTCAATGCCATACAACTCTCCTTCCGTGGCCTCCAACTGCTCTTAAATGCAAGTAAAACTAAATGCATGCTCTTCAACCGATCACTGCCTGCACCTGCCCGCCCGTCCAGCATCACTACTCTGGACGGTTCTGAATTAGAATATGTGGACAACTACAAATACCTAGGTGTCTGGTTAGACTGTAAACTCTCCTTCCAGACTCACATCAAACATCTCCAATCCAAAGTTAAATCTAGAATTGGCTTCCTATTTCACAACAAAGAATCCTTCACTCATGCTGCCAAACATACCCTCGTAAAACTGACCATCCTACCGATCCTCGACTTCGGCGATGTCATTTACAAAATAGCCTCCAATACCCTACTCAATAAATTGGATGCAGTCTATCACAGTGCCATCCGTTTTGTCACCAAGGGCCCCATATACTACCCACCACTGCGACCTGTATGCTCTCGTTGGCTGGCCCTCGCTTCATACTCGTCGCCAAACCCACTGGCTCCAGGTCATCTACAAGACCCTGCTAGGTAAAGTCCCCCCTTATCTCAGCTCACTGGTCACCATAGCAGCACCCACCTGTAGCACGCGCTCCAGCAGGTATATCTCTCTGGTCACCCCCAAAGCCAATTCCTCCTTTGGCCGCCTCTCCTTCCAGTTCTCTGCTGCCAATGACTGGAACGAACTACAAAAATCTCTGAAACTGGAAACACTTTTCTCCCTCACTAGCTTTAAGCACCAGCTGTCAGAGCAGCTCACATATTACTGCACCTGTACATAGCCTATCTATAATTTAGACCAATCTATAATTTAGACCAAACAACTACCTCTTCCCTTACTGTATTTATTTATTTTGCTCCTTTGCACCCCATTATTTCTATTTCTACTTCGCACATTCTTCCACTGCAAATCAACCATTCCAGTGTTTTACTTGCTATATTGTATTTACTTCGCCACCATGGCCTTTTTTTGCTTTTACCTCCCTTATCTCACCTCATTTGCTCACATTGTATATAGACTTATTTTTCTACCGTATTATTGACTGTATGTTTGTTTTACTCCATGTGTAACTCTGTGTTGTTGTATGTGTCGAAATGCTTTGCTTTATCTTGGCCAGGTCGCAGTTGTAAATGAGAACTTGTTCTCAACTTGCCTACCTGGTTAAATAATGGTGAAATAAAATAAAAATTAATAAAATAAAATCTTTGTAGTGACTGGGTGTATTGATACGCCATCAAAGTGTAATTAGTATGTTCAAAGGAACATTCAATGTCTGCTTCTTTTTTTTTACCCATGTGTAACTCTGTGTTGTATGTGACGAAATGCTTTGCTTTATCTTGGCCAGGTCGCAGTTGTAAATGAGAACTTGTTCTCAACTTGCCTACCTGGTTAAATAATGGTGAAATAAAATAAAAATTAATAAAATAAAATCTTTGTAGTGACTGGGTGTATTGATACGCCATCAAAGTGTAATTAGTATGTTCAAAGGAACATTCAATGTCTGCTTCTTTTTTTTTACCCATCTACCAATAGGTCCCCTTCCTTGCAAGGCATTGGAAAACCTCCCTGGTCTTTGTGGTTGAGTCTGTGTTTGAAATTCACTGCTCAACTGAGGGACCTTACAGATAATTAATTATATGTGGAGTACAGAGATGTGGTCATTCAAAAAATCATGTTAAACACTTATTGCACACAGTGTGAGTCCATGCAACTTCTGTAACTTGTTGTACTCCTGAACTTATGTAGGCTTACCATAACAAAGGGGTTGAATACTTATTGACTCAAGACATTTCAGTTTTTCACTAAAAGATAGATATATCTCTATATATAGAGAGAGATATCTATCTCCACTGACATTATGGGGTATTATCGTGTGTAGGCCAGTGACAAAAAAAACTGACTAACAAAATGTGTAAAAAGTCAAGGGGTGTGAATATTTTCTGAAAGCACTTATTTTCAGAGGTAGTTTTTCGCTGCCAGAGTATCTAAACGTGAGTCAATTCTCAATTGCAATAGTTTTAGAAAAAAAAGGTCTTTACTTTCACGTCACATCAAAATAATTCCACAAATGCAAAATATACACTTACTAGTGATGAGACGATTGATACCGGAGCTCCGATGCCGTTTCTGACGCACTACCGACCCGACAATGTATCGATGCTTGTTTCAAAGTATCATTATCACGTGATCAATAACGTCCAAACCTTCTATTTGATCACGTGGTTTTTCAAACAAAACGCGAGATCACACTGATTTCGCTACGGTTCCAGTGCTTTATTCGATCCATGTCGTTATCAAACACTAGCTCTACTAGACACCCTCATTACAATGTAGTTAGGATTTGTTCATATTCTATCAACTGAACGGTAGCTCAGCAAATAGAGTCGTGGACTCATGACCAGGACACAGACTACAGGGAATGGGGTCGAATCCGGCACAAGGCATATTTCTT
Source organism: Salvelinus namaycush (assembly GCF_016432855.1). NCBI lineage: Eukaryota > Metazoa > Chordata > Actinopteri > Salmoniformes > Salmonidae > Salvelinus > Salvelinus namaycush. The sequence goes on from NC_052338.1 coordinate 27,493,490, forward strand.
TTTTGTGACGCTACACTTTATGCACATTGTTGTTCAAACAATTCGTTTTATTTAGTAAATTATAAACTTCTGTCCTAAGCATCCTAAATAATGCAATAGATTCAGTGTCGGCAAAGGGAAGCATGATGGAAGGTGCGAACTTGCATGGCAGGCTAACTCAGGGTTACCCAAACTCAGTCCAGGTGCCCGTTTAGTTTGTTGCTCTAGCACTACACAGTTGATTCAAATAACCAACATCAAGCTTTAGTTATTTGAAATCAGCTGTGTAGTGGTAGGGCAACAAAAAATAACCAAACGTGCATCCAGATGGTGCCTTAAGACTTAGTCTGGGAAACCCTGGGCTAACTGATAGTAGGCTACTAAGAGACAATTTATGCTTGATTTGAAAATGTGTTCGGAGCATCGCCTCAATCACACCGCATTTTGATATACCAGAAGTACATTCATTCCCAATGGAACGCTGTTTGCCTTGCAGCGTTAAAGAGGCAGTTGCAATGCGTTCTGTGTGGTTCAAAAATTGGATTTATCGAAGTATGTGTCAAACTGTATGTATAGACGGCTTGACAAATGGTAGCAGAAGGTGAATGTTGAACTTTTGTTGCACACATATCCAGAAGATGCTGCGTACCATTTTGACGGTGAAGGTGTGATGGAGGCATATGGATGGTGTGACGCAATTGCAGTTAACGTGTCTCCCGGCCTTCTTCCGTTACACACAGGTGTTCGGAGTATGCTAGATAGCACAAGTAACGTGGAGATATGGCCTTGTGGGAACACCAACCCTAAAAAGGTGTCATCTAACGTTAACTATTTGATTTTTGAAAATTATTTATCGCTGATATGAAAGATACGTTTTTTTAGGTTATACGTTTGCAAAACCTTAACGTAAATTATGCGTGCTGACGTTTAGAGCAAGCGTCAGGGGTCTTTAAAAAGTCCACCGGGAAGATACCTTCATCAATAGGCGTTAGAGGTAGTTCGCGTCGATGAATTGCGTAGCCTAGGCGTAATTACAGTGATGAGGGTGCCACATCAGACACCAGCCAACTTGATCCATTCCAACTAGTCAGCGCAAAGACAATATTCCATGTTTGGAATGACTCCATGCGATTAGAACATATTAGAAGAGGAACTCCGTCATTTGGACTTATTTGAAAGATATTCTTAGCAGTTAGCCACATTTGTAAATATTTTGAAAGGAATATATTGACAATGAATAAACAGCGTGACCAAAAGCAAGAGACGTGGTAGCCTACTGCAAAAGCAAAGTAAACAACATTTTCAGATGCCTAAATACTAAATGAAATACCAAAAAACGCTTACACTTTTGAGATGAAAACTTCAGTGAATATAATCCAGCACAAATTGTAGGGAACTATCACTCTGTGGTTTGCTGTGTGAGTGAATGCAGCGATGGGAGGCTGGGGGGATTGAAAGCCTTTTACTCCAATGCCTCGCGAGTAAAAAGAGCATACGTCACTCAACAAATATAAGGGGGCCGGTACATTTGAACACACCACGGTACAATGACGTGGTAAAATACTTTCCAGGTGGTAGGGCCAGCTCGCTCTCATGAAAATGTGCTACTGAATTACTGCTCGTCACTACTACACAATATCTACACAAAACCTTTTTACTATTTGATTGCTGTTTAGATGTGTAGTAAACCAGTAGTGATTTATGTAGTAACTCATTGGAGCGGCAGGTAGGCTAGTGGTTATTGCGTTGGACCAGTAACTGAAAGGTTGCAAGATCGAGTCCCTGAGTTGACAAGGTAAAAATCTATCATTCTGAACAAGGAAGTTAACTCACTGTTCCTAGGCTATTATTTTCAAATTCAATTCCTTTGGGTGCTGCCGTATAGTTACAATAGAAGTGCCCATCTAAGAAGGCTCAAGATCATTGGCCACAGATAAAATGATGTCAAATCACGTTATATGTACAGTAGCTTTCATTGGACTGATCATGTCAACATCATACTTTCAAAATCTTTGCTCGTAGTCATCATCATTAATCAAGTCAACAATCTATTGGCAAATCCTTTTTAATCCTTGTTTTATGAAGAGAAAGAAGGAAGATAAATTATAGATAAAACGTATCGGTGCTTATCGGCCATTGGACATAAACATTACACAACAAGTTGGAAATCGCAAATTCAACAATGAGTGGTTTGGAAGGAATCACTGGATAACTGCAAGCATTGCAGGGCAATCATTAGCCTGCTATTCAGTTGAGTGGCTGTGTGGTCCCAAGTCTAAGATTAAGGGTCTCTTTTCTTAGTTTAAAATTATAAACATTAAACATTGTCCATGCTGTCAATGAAGAATTATCCAAAAACTATACACAATTAAAAAAAAATATATACTCCCAAACCATGGCGGAGTTAGTGCCTACAAAAAGACACCATTACTGTTTCTCTCTTAGTGTAACATGTGACTAGTGTGACCTAAGTATACCAAACATTAGGAACAGCCTCAATTCGTTGGGGGCATGGACTCTACAAGGTGTCCAAAGCATTCTACAGGGATGATGGCCCATGTTGACTCCAAAGCTTCCTACTGTTGTGTCAATTTGGCTGGATGTCCTTGGGTGGTGGACCATTCTTGATACACACGGGAAACGGTTGAGCGTGAAAAACCCAGCTGAGTTGCAGTTCTTGACACAAACCGGTGTGACTGGCACATACTACCATACCAGTTCAAAGGCACTTCAATATTTTGTCTTGCCAATTCACCCTCTGAATGGCACACATACACAACCCATGTCTCAATTGTCTCAAGGCTTAAAAATCCTTCTTTAACCTGTCTCCTCCCCTTCATCTACACTGATTGGTTTTTGTTTTTTCCTTTCAATTAAGCCCTAGATGGGGCTCATGAGTGGCGCAGCGGTCACTACAGACCCTGGTTGGATCCCAGGCTTTGTCGCAGCCGGCTGCGACCGGGAGACCCATGAGGCGGCGCACAATTGGCCCAGCGTCGCCCTGGTTAGGGGAGGGTTTGGCCGGCAGGGACGTCCTTGTCCCATCGAGTTCTAGTGACTCCTGTGGCGGGCCGGGCGCATGCACGCTGACACAGTCGCTAGATGTTCGGTGTTTCCTCTGACACATTGGTGCGGCTGGCTTCCGGGTTAAGCAAGCATTGTGTCAAGAAGCTGTGTGACTTGGCGGGGTCGTGTTTCGGAGGACGCACGGCTCTCGACCTTCGCCTCTACCGAGTCCGTACTGGAGTTGCAGGGATAGGACAAGACTGTAACTACCAATTGGATATCACAAAATTGGGGAGAATAAAAAATTAAGCCCTAGACGACCAGGTGAGGGGAGTTCCTTACTAATCAGTGACCTTAATTCATCAATCAAGTACAAGGGAGGAGCGAAAACCCTCAGACCCCCCGGCCCTCCTTGGAATGAGTTTGACACAATCCTAAATGGATTGTCCATGGGAGAATCTCAAATCTCAATCGAGGAGTGGAGGCGAGGAAGGAAACGTGGAAACAAATGTGTTTTTATGAAATGAGTCACCTTCTCCACTCGCACATTATCAGTCAAATTATGTTTACAGTGGTGGAATCCTAAAATAAATGTGTAGTGATAGAAACACATTTAGCTAGTTGTTCAAGATATTGTATGAATAAAAGGATAAGTAGCATATCATTTTTAAATGTGTGCATTCTTATCCCCTTTAAATCAACAACTGATTCTAAGGGAGTGTGGGAGATTTTAAAACACTTCCGCGCTACTTGCCGGGAGGATACTCTTGTGCATCCTCTGCTGAAGTAGGTAATGGAGGAGGGGTGCAGACTCCTAATAACGAATTCACACTCTCCTCGATCACTCAACCACTTATCAGTTCCCGCTCACAGAGGAGGACGGAGGAGTCGAGGAGAGGAGAGACTTTTACCCAATTGAGAATCTCCCAATCAGTCATCTATATACTCGAAGTGTGTCTGTCTGTTGGTCCATCCGTCCATGTTGCCGTGTGTGTGTGTGTGTGTGTGTGTAAGAGAAAAAGAGAGATGAGAGAGAACCTGTACTACTGTACTATGTGATTGTGCTACCTGTTGAGCTACACATACTTCATGCTATTGACAAGCAGTTCTTTGGAGCGTTCTCATTTGGGAAGGAACACACACCGTTCAAATTAACTGCTTTAGTCCGCTTTAGTTAGCTTCACTCCTACATTTGTTTACTAAACAAAACAAATGTCCTCCTTTGCATGGCATGAGTGCTTCCTGCCCCAGCCTACTGCTATGACAACACAGACATGGAAAACAACAAGCAGAAAAAAGATTGTCTGAAAGGCTAGCTGCTGTTGGGTGAGGACCCTGCCCTAACCTAATCCCTGGATTGATCTAATGGTGGATTTGATCTCCCTGTGTGCATAGCTATTATCTAGCGTGTGTTTATGTTTATATCAGAGATCACTCTCCAAACTCTGACCAGAATTACCAATCTCCACATACCTGACCAGAATGATTGCCTCCATGGTAACAACACACCCCGACCACTGCCTAATGCAGAGTAGACCCACCCTCAACAACAGTGGTCTAACCACACACACGCACACACACACACACACACGCACACACACACAGTGAATCAAATTATGAATGCCGTCTACTTATGTACTGTATGTATGTCAGCTTGCTGATGTGTTCTAGAGATGTACTACTGAGTTGTGCAGTGGTCTAAGGCACTGCATCTCAGTGTAAAAGGTGTCACTACAGTCCCTGGTTCAAATCCAGGCTGTATCACATCTGGCTGTGATTGGGAGTACCATAGGGTGGTGCACAGTTGGTCCAGTGTTGTTTGGGGTAGGCCATCATTGTAAATTAGAATTAGTTATTAACTTACTTGCCTGGTTAAATAAAAAAATACTAATACATTTAATCAGTGTGATGACATGGCCTATATTTTCATAGGAAATAGTTCCATCTACAGGTTCAATGTGGTCAATGCAGTCTAAAAACATTTCTGCACCACTTCCCCATAGTGTTTCTCACACTGTCAGCAGAGGGTGCTGTTCTACAAGGCCAGTCCTAGAGAGATCACTAGTCTGGATTGTCAGGCTTGTAGCAGTGAAACCAGAGGACATTCACAGCTGCACTTCAGATGTTATGATACCTAACTAACATACATGGCATCTTGTTTCAGTGCTGATCCCCAATGACATCAATGCTAAACACTCTCTCTGTAATCAACTACAACTGGTCTATGCTGATCTGTACAGATTGTAACTTGAGTCATGTGGGTGTGAATGCATGAATGTAAGAGTGTATCCTGTATTATAAACTGGGTGGTTCGAGCCCTGAATGCTGATTGTCTAACAGCTGTGATATATCAACCGTATTCCACTGGTATGACAAAATATGTATTTTTACTGCTCTAATTACATTGGTAACCAGTTTATAAGAGCAATAAGGCACCTCAGGGGTTTGTGATATATGGCCAAAATATCACGGCTAAGGGCTGTATCCAGGCACTCCGCTTTGCATCGTGCATAAGAACAGCCCTTAGCCATGGTATATTGGCCATATACCACACCTCGGGAATTATTGATTAATTAGGATGTCTTCTCTTTCAGCATGTATTTATTTATTTATTTTATTTCACCTTTATTTAACCAGGTAGGCAAGTTGAGAACAAGCTCTCATTTACAGCAGTTCGACACATACAACAACACAGTTACACATGGAGTAAAACAAACATACAGTCAATAATACAGTAGAACAATAAGTCTATATACAATGTGAGCAAATGAGGTGAGATAAGGGAGGTAAAAGCAAAAAAAGGCCATGGTGGCGAAGTAAATACAATATAGCAAGTAAAACACTGGAATGGTTGATTTGCAGTGGAAGAATGTGCAAAGTAGAAATAGAAATAATGGGGTGCAAAGGAGCAAAATAAATAAATACAGTAGGGGAAGAGGTAGTTGTTTGGTCTAAATTATAGATGGGCTATATACAGGTGCAGTAATCTGTGAGCTGCTCTGACAGCTGGTGCTTAAAGCTAGTGAGGGAGATAAGTGTTTCCAGTTTCAGAGATTTTTGTAGTTCGTTCCAGTCATTGGCAGCAGAGAACTGGAAGGAGAGGCGGCCAAAGGAGAAATTGGCTTTGAGGGTGACCAGAGAGATATACCTGCTGGAGCGCGTGCTACAGGTGGGTGCTGCTATGGTGACCAGCGAGCTGAGATAAGGGGGGACTTTACCTAGCAGGGTCTTGTAGATGACCTGGAGCCAGTGGGTTTGGCGACGAGTATGAAGCGAGGGCCAGCCAACGAGAGCGTACAGGTCGCAGTGGTGGGTAGTATATGGGGCTTTGGTGACAAAACGGATGGCACTGTGATAGACTGCATCCAATTTATTGAGTAGGGTATTGGAGGCTATTTTGTAAATGACATTGCCGAAGTCGAGGATCGGTAGGATGGTCAGTTTTACGAGGGTATGTTTGGCAGCATGAGTGAAGGATGCTTTGTTGCGAAATAGGAAGCCAATTCTATATTTAACTTTGGATTGGAGATGTTTGATGTGAGTCTGGAAGGAGAGTTTACAGTCTAACCAGACACCTAGGTATTTGTAGTTGTCCACATATTCTAAGTCAGAACCGTCCAGAGTAGTGATGCTGGACGGGCGGGCAGCGATCGGTTGAAGAGCATGCATTTATTTTTACTTGCATTTAAGAGCAGTTGGAGGCCACGGAAGGAGAGTTGTATGGCATTGAAGCTCATCTGGAGGGTTGTTAACACAGTGTCCAAAGAAGGGACAGAAGTATACAGAATGGTGTCGTCTGCGTAGATGTGGATCAGAGAATCACCAGCAGCAAGAGCGACATCATTGATGTATACAGAGAAGAGAGTTGGCCCAAGAATTGAACCCTGTGGCACCCCCATAGAGACTGCCAGAGGCCCGGACAACAGGCCCTCCGATTTGACACACTGAACTCTATCTGAGAAGTAGTTGGTGAACCAGGCGAGGCAATCATTTGAAAAACCAAGGCTATCGAGTCTGCCGATGAGGATGTGGTGATGTGGTATGGATGTGGTATGACTGTGTGTGTGTGTGTGTGTGTGTGTGTGTGTGTGTGTGTGTGTGTGTGTGTGTGTGTGTGTGTGTGTGTGTGTGTGTGTGTGTGTGTGTGTGTGTGTGTGTGTGTGTGTGTGTGTGTGTGTGTGTGTGTGTGGTCCTGCTCTTTTATGACTAGCATAGCATATTTGTGGTGCATTGTGGTGTTATCTCACACAACAATGGATTGGAGTGTGGAGATTATAGACATAATGTCCCTGTAGTGTAATGATGTGATTCAACTCCATTATGTGTGTTGACATGTTGTATCAGACACATGCAATGAAAGGCTTTCAAAGCCCTCTCTTTTTCCTTCGACACCCCTCCCTCCCCCTTCTCTCTCTCACTGTCCACTCTCTCTCACTGTCCTCTCTCTCTCTCTCTCTCTCTCTCTCTCTCTCTCTCTCTCTCTCTCTCTCTCTCTCTCTCTCTCTCTCTCTCTCTCTCTCTTCCCCTCAATTCTCTATTGCTCTCCACATTGTCTCTGTACTGTATCTCTTCCCTTCCTTTCAACTGATAAATAGTGCGCTCCATAATGTGTTCCAGATGTGGAACCCCTTCTCCCTCTCCCCCTACCAACTCTCAGAAGGCTGACTGAAGTCCCCCAGTATCCCTCGGGCCCCTTACCCCCTCCTCTATAAGCCACAGTGTTCACCCAAAAGGTCAAGGGTGACTGGAGTTCCACCGAAACAGGATTGTGGGACCAGAAAATGTATATTCCAGATGGTGCAGACTGTAATGTTATGAGCCTTTTGGATTTATTTTTTCTGGGTTTTTCAAAGTCATTGTTACGTTGTATTAGCGTTGCATGTGAGATGAGACTGATAGTCCAGCAAAGTCAGTGCAAAGCCCTCTCCTTCCCTGCTTCTCTCCCTCCCGCCTGCCCCCTCATCCCTCCCTCGATGGGAACCAGCTGGGCCGAGCTGGGGGATGTGGGGTGGGATGGAGAGAGAGAGGGAGAGGGGGATGGGGAGAACAGGGGCCCAGGTGTTCCCTGCCCTCTCATAATACAGGACTAATGCAGACACACAGTCACACACTCAAACACACTGTCATTCAGGTGTAGACACTCACTTATTTGGACATCCACACATGCAAACCCGCTCACTGGGCCAGTAGGAACAGGGAGAGTTAATACAGTGAGTGTGGTGTACTGTCGATCAGTGATCTCTGACTTGGGCTAAAGCACTTAACGATCCAAACAGCTGCTGCTCATGTAAACTCTCCAACACGCTCTAGCTTTCTCTGTCTGACAGACTCTCTCTCTCTCTTTTCCACTCCAATTCTCTCTCACCTCATCCCCCTCTTTCGCCCTCTCCAACTGCCTCTTCCCATCTCTCTTCCTCTCTAAATCTCCATAACTCTTTCTCCCTCCATTTTCTCAAGCTGTTTATTCTCCCTCTCTCTCTCTCTCTCTCTCTCTCTCTCTCTCTCTCTCTCTCTCTCTCTCTCTCTCTCTCTCTCTCTCTCTCTCTCTCTCTCTCTCTCTCTCTCTCTCTCTCTCTCTCTCTCTCTCTCTCTCTCTCTCTCTCTCTCTCTCTCTCTCTCTCTCTCTCTCTCTCTCTCTCTCTCTCTCTCTCTCTCTCTCTCTCTCTCTCTCTCTTCTATCCAAAACTCTTTTGCTCAAGCTGGTTAGATGTACACACAATGCACCAAGCAGACATGGAGTGTGGGGGAGTGTGTGTTACTTGTTGAGTTTTCTCAATGGGTTAGTCTGGAGTTGAAGACCAACCAAAAGCACAAAGAGATCATCTATCCACTTCCTGTACTATCATCTCTGTTGATTATTGTCATAGGCCCAAATGAGATGCATCTTGTTTCATGTGTTTGCATGGGGGTCTGTTTCACATACAGTTAATGCTTGTTGAGTCTTGAGGTCCTCAGAGAAAAGCAAGCTGCTGTGATTGCAGAACTGTTTTCAGACAATAAACCGCCATGTGTCTCCAATCAGGAGACTTCCGCCCCTTTGTGTGTGCGAGGCAGATCATTACTTTAGAGCCCCCTCTCACCCGTTCTGTGTGTGTGTGTGTGTTCAGACAGCCCTAAGCTGGGTGGTAAATCATCACTTCAAGGCCAAATCACCCGCTGCGTTTTTATATTTGTGTGTGTGTGCATGTTTGTGTGTCTTCCCAGGGAGCCCAAAGGCCATAGAGCTGACCTAAAGACTCCATTGTTTAGCCCTGTGAACTAGTTCAACTCAAACTGTCTCAGTTCTGTTAGATAATGAAATATGTGTGTAATACGGATACATAAGGTTTTCAAAACAGACAAACAGCTCTGCTTCTCTCTCACACATAACACCTCTATGCACACACACACACACACACACACACACACACACACACACACACACACACACACACACACACACACACACACACACACACACACACACACACACACACACACACACACACACACACTGCTAGGGAGAGTGTTGCCTTAGATAGGCTGTTTCAACACCTGAACTCTACAGCGGGGAAACCTGGACAACCTATATACTGAACCGTCTCATTCACACACACACACACACCTTCATGACCTAAACATCGGCACACATCCACTCGCACACGAACATTCAATAACCTAGATATCATCTCACTTACGCATTACTACCACATTCACAGCAACCTATTAAATCTCTCTCTCTCTCTGACAGGATGAGGCCTCTCTCTCTCTCTCTCTGACAGGATGAGGCCTCTCTCTCTCTCTCTCTCTCTGACAGGATGAGGCCTCTCTCTCTCTCTCTCTCTCTGACAGGATGAGGCCTCTCTCTCTCTCTCTCTCTGACAGGATGAGGCCTCTCTCTCTCTCTCTCTCTCTCTCTCTCTCTCTGACAGGATGAGGCCTCTCTCTCTTTCTCTCTCTCTCTCTCTGCCAGAATGAGGCCCCTCTCTCTCTCTCTCTCTCTCTCTCTCACTCTGACAGAATGAGGCCTCTCTCTCTCTCTCTCTCTCTCTCTTTCTCTCTCTGACAGAATGAGGCCTCTCTCTCTCTCTCTCTCTTTCTCTCTCTGACAGAATGAGGCTTCGCTCTCTCTCTGACAGAATGAGGCCTCTCTCTCTCTCTCTCTCTCTCTCTCTCTCTCTCTTTCTCTCTCTGACAGAATGAGGCCTCTCTCTCTCTCTCTCTCTCTCTCTTTCTCTCTCTGACAGAATGAGGCTTCGCTCTCTCTCTCTAGCCATGTCTTTTTATGTCTGCCGGTTTCTATTGCCAATCGGTGGTCACTCAGCCTGTACTTGGTAAGGATCTGTCTCTGCTTCGTATCTCTGACAGAGTAGAGATATTCAGCCAATTCATATTCTCTGTTTAGGGTCAGATAGCAATTTAGTCGGCTTTGGGATTTTGTTTCGTTTTTCCAATGTTGTATATATGAGTCCTTTGATTGGTTCATGATTTTGTTTATTGGAATTCTTTCTTTTGAAGCAGTGCTGGTGTTAGCTTGGTTGGTGAGGTCCAACACCAGCTGACTGAGAGGGCTCGTTTCTGGGCTCAGCTCTTGGGTTTGAAGTGCTTTAAATTGCAGACTCGAATTTGGACTTGAATTTAGATGTAGCCAAAATTTTAATGATCTTTTCTGTATTTTCATTATTACTGGAAAGCGGCCCAATTCTGCCCTACATGCATTAGTTGGTGTATTTCTCTGGACTTGTAGGATTTTCCGACAGAATTCTGCATGTAGGGCTTCAATTGGATGTTTGTCCCACATTTTAAAGTTCAGTTTATTGAGTGGCCCCCAAACCTCACTTCCGTAAAGAGCTATTGGTAGGATTACACTGTCAAATATTTTGGTCCAAATTCTAATTGGGATGTTGATTTTGAATAATTTCATTTTTATTGCATACAATGCTCTGCGGGCTTTTTCTTTGAGTGCATTCACTGCCCTATTAAAGTTTCCCGATGCAGATATGGTCAGACCAAGGTAGGTGTCACGATCGTCTATGGGTGAGAGAGAGGACCAAGGCGCAGCGTGTGCAAAATACATTCTCTTTTATTTAGAGAAGGGAAAACACGAAACGAACACTGAATACAAACTAAACAAAACAACCGTGAAGCTAAATGACGTAAGTGCATAGACAAGCAACAAACGTTCAACATCGACAATTACCCACAAAACCCCAATGCCTATGACTGCCTTAAATATGGCTCTCAATCAGAGACAATGAACCACAGCTGCCTCTAATTGAGAACCAATCTAGGCAGCCATAGACATACAAACACCTAGACAAGACACTGACCCCTTTACCATACAAAACCCCTAGACAATACAAAAACACATACATTCCCCATGTCACACCCTGACCTAACTAAAAAACATAAAGAAAACAAAGAATACTAAGGCCAGGGCGTGACAGTAGGTGTAATTTTTTGTGTGTTCAATGATGGTGTTGTTCAGGGTGAATTTATATTTGTGTTTCTGACATCTGTTTTGTTTTTGGAAAATCATGATTTTAGTTTTTGGGAAATTTACTGCCAGGGCCCAATTATGGCAATATTGCTCTAGAATATTAATGTTCTGTTGAAGACCTTCTTTGGTTGATGATAGAAGTACCAAGTCATCAGCATATAGCAGGTATTTCACCTCTGTGTCAAATAGTGTGAGTCCTGGGGCTGGAGAATTGTCCAACATGTCTGCTAATTCATTGATATAAATGTTGAAAAGATTTGGACTCAAACTACAGCCTTGTCTCACACCTCGACATTGTGAAAAGAATTCTGTTCTTTGGTTTTTGATTTTTATTGCACACTTGTTTTCTGTGTACATACATTTTATTAAGTCATACACCTTACCACCAAGCCCACTTTGGAGAATTTTGTAGAATAGCCCTTCGTGCCAAATAGAATCAAATGCTTTTTTAAAGTCAATAAAGCAAGCAAAGATTTTGCCCTCTTTTTTTTGGTGGACGTGTTTATTAATTAGTGTGTGTAAGGTGTATATATGGTCAGTAGTGCGATGGTTAGGGAGAAAGCCAATTTGACATTTAGTTATAAAAAAAAAATCTTGAAGAAAGGTTTGAATTCTTGAATTCAAAATGCTACAGAAAACCTTTCCCAAGTTACTGTTTACACAAATTCCCCTGTAATTATTGGGGTCTGATTTGTCTCCACTTTTGTGGATAGGGGAGATGAGCCCCTGGTTCCAGACATCAGGGAAGCAGCCAGAAGTTAAAACCATGTTGAACAATTTAAGCACAGCATTTTGCAACTCAGGTGTGCTGTTTTTCAGCATTTCATTTCTGATGTTGTCTAGACCACAAGCCTTCTTTGATTTAATAGATTTGAGCTTTTCATTTAGTTCTTGTTGGGTTATTGGGTAATCTAATGGATTTTGGTTGTTTTTAATGACTGATTCAAGGATGTTAAATTTTTCTTTAATTTCTAATTGGTTCTGTTTTAAGTCTTTTTGTGGGATGTTTTTGTATAGATTATCAAAATAAGTTTTCCAAATTCCTACATCTTGTATGGCTAAATCTTGTGGCTTTGTTGTGCTTAAATTGTTCCACATGTCCCAGAACTGATTTTGGTCAATTGCGTTTTCAATTTCATCAAGTGTCTTGTTGGTATAATTCCGTTTCTTGCGTTTCAGTGTATGTTTATACTGTTTCAGAGTTTCAAAGTATTCATATCGTAGCTCTGGGTTGTTTTGCTGCTTATGTTTTTTGTTTGACATTTGTCTTAGGTGTTTTCTAATTGTTTTACATTCATTATCAAACCATTTGTCAGAAACATTTTGTTTTTTGTTTCTGATGTTGCATTTCTTTGGTTTTCTCAAATTTGCTTTCGATGCTGCTTTTTGGAATATGCAGTTGATGTTTAGAGTAGCCAAATTGACACCATCTTTATTGTTTTGGTATTGTGAGTTATTGAAAAACTGTATAGAGTTCATCATTTCATTTGAGTTCAATGTTTCAATGAATCTCTCTGCACTGTTTGGAGCCCATCTGTACGATTGGTTTATGTTGTAGAGTTTATTGGGCAGTTTTTTTGAATGAATATTGCCGGTTAATTTCTTCAAAAACACGTTGATCTGACTGTGATCTGACAATGGTGTCTGTGGTCTGACAGTGAATGCACTAATGGAGGAGGGGTCAATGTCTGTGATGGCATAATCGACTACACTTGTCCCAAGAGCTGAGCAGTAAGTAAACTGACCCAAAGAGTCCCCTCTGATTCTACCATTAAGCATGTACAGGCCTAAGGCTCGACAGAGATGCACTAACTCCTTCCCATTTTTGTTCAGTATTTGGTCAGGACTGTTTCTATTATTTATAATAGGGCTACTGTACAAGGAGGGGTGACCAAATATGTGGTGGTTACCTCCCGCATCAGTGTAGTCAGGCTCAGAACCTGTTCTTGCATTGAAATCTCCACAAAGAAGCACTTTACCCTCTGCCTGAAATGTAATGATTTCTGTATGGAGATTTTCAAAAAACTGATCATCATAATATGGTGAATCTGAAGGAGGAGCATAAGCTGCACATATGTACACGTTATTATCACAATAGATTGTACCTTTGTTAAGTTTTAGCCAAATGTGACTGGTACCTTTTTTCATTTCATTCAGTGCCAAGTCCTGCTTATGCCAAATGATGATTCCACCTGAGTCTCGGCCCCGTTTAACATTTTTATGTTTGATTGATGGTAGTAAACTTTCTCTATAGCCTGAGGGACACTGAGTATCTATGTCTCCACAACACCATGTTTCCAGTAGGATTATGATGTCCTGTCCCTGGATGTTTTTAATAAATTCTGGATTTGTTGTTTTATAACCAAAATGTGAAGAGTAAAGGCCCTGGATATTCCAAGAGCTGATAGTTAATGATCTCATTTATAATAAGTGATATTCACTGGTTTGAGTAAAGTACATTGAAAAAAAAAAAAAAAAAAAGAATATATATATATATATATATATACATATACATACATATACACACATACACATACACACATACACATACACACACACACACATACACACACACATACACACACACACACACACACACACACACACACACACACACACACACACATACATACACACACACACACACACACACACACACACACACACACACACACACACACACACACACACACACACACACACACACACACACACACACACACACACACACATACACACACCACTATATATAATTATTATTATTATACCGGTGCCAATAAAATTAAGAATAGTTGTAAACAAATTAATAGGAATGGAATAAGACTGCACAAAAAATAAGTACAATGCAATCTGCAACCCTGTGTGTGTGTGTGTGTGCGCGTGCGTGTGTGTGCGCGTGTGTGCGTGCCCGTCTAGCTCAGTAGTCTGCATATTAGTTGCAGTAGTTGGCGCACCTCTCTCTCTCTCTCTCTCTCTCTCTTTCTCTCTCTGACAGAATGAGGCTTCGCTCTCTCTCTGACAGAATGAGGCCTCTCTCTCTCTCTCTGCCAGAATGAGGCCTCTCTCTCTCTCTCTGACAGAATGAGGCCTCTCTCTCTCTCTCTCTCTCTCTCTCTCTCTCTCTATCTGACAGAATGAGGCCTCTCTCTCTCTCTCTCTGACAGAATGAGGCCTCTCTCTATCTCTCTCTCTCTGACAGAATGAGGCCTCTCTCTCTCTTTCTCTCTCTCTCTCTGCCAGAATGAGCCCCCCCCCCCTCTCTCTCTCTCTCTCTCTCTCTCTCTCTCTCTCTCTCTCTCTCTCTCTCTCTCTCTCTCTCTCTCTGTCTCTCTCCCACTCTCTGACAGAATGAGGCCTCTCTCTCTCTCTCGCTCTCTCTCTGACAGAATGAGGCCTCTCTCTCTGTGTGTTGAGGGTGAAATGTAATCTGTGTGGTGCTGACTGGACAGTCCAAGGCTGTGGGGAAGAGAGGAGTGATGAGAGAGAAGGGCTGATGAAACCAGACTGTGTCCACCTTTGTGCTCAGGCACACTGACAGACAACCCTGTCCGGGGTCCTGAATGGACCTCTTTGTGAGAGCCTGGAATTGGGTCAGCATCAGAAGACTATAGCTCACTGACTAGAGGCTCTATCTACAAGTATATCCGTCTCTTCTCTCTCTCTCTTTCACTCCTTCTCCCTCTCTTTCTCTCCCTCTCTCCATCTCTGAGTAATATTTGTCTATTCTTTCCTCTCCTTCCCCCTCTCTCCAGCTCTCTGCCCTGAATATCTGTTTATCATTTTTCTCTCTCCCCCTCTTTCTTTCCCTCTCTATCTCTGTCTATAATATGTTTATTCTGTCTTTCGCTCCCTCTCCTTCCCCCTCTCTCCAGCACCCTTCACGGAATATCTGTTTATTCCTTTTATCTCTCTTCTCTCCCTCTTTTTATCTAAACTCTCCCTCTCTCCAGCTCTCAGACAGCAGAAAAACGCATTTCTCTCTCCAGGCCATGTGTGACTTAACTATTCCTCTCCTCCTCTCCTCCTTCAAGTTCTTCTACACCAATATTTCAGTAATACCTCACTGAACTTTACTAAACTGTGTAGACTATATGGCCCACACTGTTAGTTGGCACATTAACACTACCCTTATACAAGTGGAGGCTGGTGGGAGGAGCTATAGGAGGACGGGCTCATTGTAATGGCTGGAATAGAACGGAGTCGTACATGTAGTTTCCATATCTTTGATGTGTTCGATACCATTCCATTTATTCCATTCCAATCTTTACAATGAGCCTGTCCTCCTATAGCTCCTCCCACCAGCCTCCACTGCCTCATAACTAACATTGACTAACTGCATTACAAAGAGCTTTTCTACACTCATTTAATGACAGTGAAATACCTTATTCTATTAGCGTAACTCGTGAAACTTCACTGACAGTTAGTGCTGAGCAATTAGTGCTTTTATGGGTCGCTTCGGTTTCCGTTTCCGTTCCATTATTAAAAAATAATCACATTAAATGCATTATGAAATATAATGACATAAAACATTTTTTTTTATAGCTTTTTAATGGAAATTCCAAAGCCCAAAATAGTGAACATTCAGTTGCCTAAAACATTTAAATTGTTGCCAAAACATTTGTGAATTATTTGATTTCTCTCTAGAGAAGTGGTGCATTGGGCTCACAAAAAACAGAACTAAATGCAATTCAAGTAATTCAACCAACATTGGTCAATTAGTTGTTTAATAACCCCAAAAAACTAAATGTGGGTTAATAGCTCAGCACTACGGACAGTGTGTGTCCCCCCACTGATCCAGGGTCATTTATCAAAGCTGAGTTCACACAACAGTACTCCAAACTTTGTGTGTGCCTGTTTTCCCAAAGAGATTGGTCTTTATCAATTTTGAACTTGACAGGAAAGTGTGCGTAGCCTGGCCTATTTAATTTCAGGGCCTATTCCAAAGCAGGAGATAGAAACACATTTTCATGTATTGATAAACAAAATATTGAACAACAGTTCATACTTTACATAGAAGTGTGGGCTGTAGCATTTTCTTTTAAATTGTTTGAAATGATAATCAATTTTACAAAATGCACGGCCAGTGTGCACTATATTTAGTTTGGAAAAGTCGCTGCAACGTTCTGCCCACAACTTTACAGAAATGTGACCAAATTTACCATTGAGCTTTCTTTTAGGAACTATGATGGCCTGGTTCCAACGTCACCAAAACATGCATCAAATATATATATATTTTTTTGTTACCATAAAATGTGAATGGTAAGGTGCTGTTGTCAGAAGTTATAAGGATAATTTAGTCCCTAATGGCAGCCTGCAGTACTCGGTCGGCCTTCAACTTGAGTTACTCAATGGGAGGGGGGAAAAAGAACTAGCCTGCAGCTGTACTTCCTGGAGTAGCTTAAACTGTGCATGTTCCGTCTCCATAAGACGCCATCTTAACCGACTTAATTTGGCTTCAATGCGTTTTAAAATCTTCACATAGGAATGAATGGTGTCATGTGATCGATGGCTTTGTCCATTTATATTGGTTGTAGGTACAAATACAATTTTGCTCTGATTTATCAATGTAAACATGTGTATATGTTGCATGTGACTGTTTGATAAATCCCAATAATTTGTGGCACACACAAATCCTAGAATATCCATGTATGCCAGAATTTAGTAAGAAATGTACGCAAGGTTGATAAAGGACGAACCAGGGCTGTATCTGGGCTCAGACAGAGTTCTGGCCTTATAAATGCTTCCTCTCATCTCCTTCTCAGTCCTAGAACACACAGGCACACACACACATGTACACAAACACGCAAGCGCACACTTGTGCGTACAGAGAAAGAGAGATGGAGAGAAAGAGAGGGAGAGAGAGAGCTTCCTCCCATCAGAGTTTGACAGACTGAGAGAAAAATTCATGTGAAGGGCTAGACAGGAAATGACCTCGCTGGAGCAGGGGCGCCTGAGCACCCCTGATCCCAGATTTGTTGGAAGACATTACTCACTGTGATCTCTAATAGACATGCATGAGAATTGGACTAATGCTCTTATGGGCTCTCCCTCACTGTCAGCAATCCTAGGAATTTATAGATACAAAAATTGCATCACTTGCTTTCATAGGGTGGTTAAATCATTTTTGTGTGTATTTGTGCATGCGTGCATGTGTGTCAGTGTGTGTGCGGTGCATATGCACAACTGTCTGTGGGGGGGGGGTGTGAGCACTGTTTTATGACAACCTTGTCTCCAGATCAGTGCTCCTGTAGAATATTTTTCATGTTCTGCGGTAAAAGATGGCGTACATTTTTCACAGGTTGTCTTGGTGATTGTTACACCACTACTTCTTTCACTCTGGTCTTCTACAAGATGTGGAGGTTGTGGTTACTCTACAAGTGCACTTCCTCTTGCGCCATCAAGATAGAAACCTCTTGGTACAAGCTGTGGGGCATTAAGGCTGCGTTTACACAGGCAGACTAAATAGTGGCAAAAGATCTGATCGTCAAAAGACCAATTAGTGACAAATGAGAATTGGGCGTCCTAAGAAACCCAGCCTATCAGGAAGCTATGCTATTCTACATCCTCACACACAGTAGGCAGCATTACACAGTACAATGACTAGACAACAACCTACAACCTACAGTCCACTACATGACTACACTGCAACCTACAGTCCACTACATGACTCCACTACAACCTAAAGTCTACTAAATGACTACACTGCAACCTAGAGTCTACTAAATGACTACACTGCAACCTACAGTCCACTACATGACTACACTACAACCTAAAGTCTACTAAATGACTACACTGCAACCTAGAGTCTACTACATGACTACACTGCAACCTACAGTCCACTACATGACTACACTACAACCTACAGTCCACTACATGACTACACTACAACCTACAGTCCACTACATGACTACACTACAACCTACAGTCCACTACATGACTACACTACAACCTACAGTCCACTACATGACTACACTACAACCTACAGTCCACTACATGACTACACTACAACCTACAGTCCACTACATGACTACACTACAACCTACAGTCCACTACATGACTACACTGCAACCTACAGTCCACTACATGACTACACTACAACCTACAGTCCACTACATGACTACACTGCAACCTACAGTCCACTACATGACTACACTACAACCTACAGTCCACTACATGACTACACTGCAACCTACAGTCCACTAAATGACTACACTACAACCTACAGTCCACTAAATGACTACACTACAACCTACAGTCTACTACATGACTACACTAAAACCTACAGTCCACTACATGACTACACTACAACCTACAGTCCACTACATGACTACACTACAACCTACAGTCCACTAAATGACTACACTACAACTTACAGTCCACTACATGACTACACTACAACCTACAGTCCACTACATGACTACACTACAACCTACAGTCTACTACATGACTACACTACAACCTAGAGTCCACTACATGACTACACTACAACCTACAGTCTACTACATGACTACACTACAACCTACAGTCCACTACATGACTACACTACAACCTACAGTCCACTACATGACTACACTACAACCTACAGTCCACTACATGACTACACTACAACCTACAGTCCACTACATGACTACACTACAACCTACAGTCCACTACATGACTACACTACAACCTACAGTCTACTACATGACTACACTACAACCTACAGTCTACTACATGACTACACTACAACCTACAGTCCACTACATGACTACACTACAACCTACAGTCCACTACATGACTACACTACAACCTACAGTCTACTACATGACTACACTACAACCTACAGTCCACTACATGACTACACTACAACCTACAGTCCACTACATGACTACACTACAACCTACAGTCCACTACATGACTACACTACAACCTACAGTCCACTACATGACTACACTACAACCTAGAGTCCACTACATGACTACACTACAACCTACAGTCCACTACATGACTACACTACAACCTACAGTCCACTACATGACTACACTACAACCTACAGTCCACTACATGACTACACTACAACCTACAGTCTACTACATGACTACACTACAACCTAGAGTCTACTACATGACTACACTACAACCTACAGTCTACTACATGACTACACTACAACCTACAGTCCACTACATGACTACACTACAACCTACAGTCTACTACATGACTACACTACAACCTACAGTCCACTACATGACTACACTACAACCTAGAGTCCACTACATGACTACACTACAACCTACAGTCTACTACATGACTACACTACAACCTACAGTCTACTACATGACTACACTGCAACCTACAGTCCACTACATGACTACACTACAACCTACAGTCCACTACATGACTACACTACAACCTACAGTCCACTACATGACTACACTACAACCTAGAGTCTACTACATGACTACACTACAACCTACAGTCCACTACATGACTGCACTACAACCTACAGTCTGCTGCATGGCTCACTGTGACTAGACTACAACCTACAGTCTACAGTCTGCTACATGGCTCACTGCACTGAACACTCACTACATAGACCATGCTTTGTACCCAGTCTTTCAAGGTGAGATCCTAAACAATGATTTGGCAGTGATCTGTAGTCTTAACACAGGCACCATGACCTGAATTCCTCTTGTATAATGTAAACCATGTGTGTTTGAATGAGCTCCCCCGACCGGCCAGCTTGAATTAGCTGGTGTTCATTGATGAGGGCATGGGTAAATGACCTGCAAGATATCTTTCTCTATTTTTCTATATCTTCTATCTTGTAGAAGTGTATTAATAACAGCAGTAATACAGTTTTAAGGTGTTGTTATTTTGTGTGAGCTAGGTTATCTCAGTTCCACACTCTCTGTCTTTTCTTCCTCTGGTGATTGGCTGCCTGTGTAGCTCCATTATGCACTTTGAACCGTGTGCGAGGAGGGAGTCAGTCAGGGGGACACTCGTGGGAAGGAAGGCTTCCCGTCTGCTTTCTATATGCCAAGTATAGAATCCTGCCTCGAGACCCCCGGTGGTGCGGGGGCGTGCAGAAAACTTGGTCAAAGGGTTCGGTCACGTCTCTCTCTCTCTCTCTGCCTCGAATACAACAATATATATGCGTACCTTTCTCCCACGCATTTGATTAGTTTCAGAGGACGCGTGTGTGTGTGACACATGTGTGTGTTCATGCGCGCGCTTGTGCGTATTTGCGCGCGCACCTCTGTATCCTGTGCGCCAGGCACTGTCCACATCTGGTCTTGGCGGGGACGGGAGTTGCGGGGGAGGGGCTGAGCATTTGTGTGTGTGAGTGTGTGTGTACTCTGCGCCTGAACCCTGCGTTTTGTGGACGTCTGTAATTTGCACCAGATGACCAATTGGGGGATGGAGCATTCTGGGGAGGTGAGCGTTCCTCACACGGCATAACATCGCAGCGCACAAATGAACTTAGTATATGGACAACGCTGCATAACCATGGATCCAGACACTTCCTCACACTAAACTTTGTGCAGAGAAACTTCCTCTCCCCGTTTTTTGGAGCAACAAGTGGATAATGGATATATCAGACACGAAAGTGAGAGTGGAGAGTCGGGGTAACTGCACTTAAACACAAAGGGGAATGCTGCATCAGAAGGTTGTTCCAACTGCCGTTTGGGAATGGATACCGGTAATTTTGTGGCGGTCATCTGCTTTCTCCTTTTTTCCTGTAATGGGCTCCTTTCACCCTCACCCGGCAGCGGCTTCTGTCCCGAGCGCTGCGATTGCCAGCACGCGCAGCACCTCCTCTGCACAAACCGAGGGCTTCGCGCGGTACCCAAGGTGCCCTCCTCGCGGGTCCCAGAGGACATACTTGTCTTCAGCCTCGGGGGAAACTTCATTGGTAACATCTCTGCCTTCGACTTCACTCGGTATGGAAATCTTATACGGTTGAACTTACAGTATAATCAAATACAGACCATTCACCATAAAGCGTTTGAAAAGCTCACCAAATTGGAGGAGCTGTATTTGGGCAACAATCTGATATCAACAATACCCCCAGGAACTTTACAGTCACTGACAAAACTGACAACTTTGTATGGCAATAACAATAACATGAAGAAGATCACTCCAGAGCTGTTTGGTAACTTAGAGAGCGTTGTGAGGCTGAGGTTGGATGGGAACGCCATAGAACTGTTACAGGACTCGGTGTTCAAGAGCTTGACTAATCTGCATTATCTCCATCTAGAATCGAACCAGCTGAGCCACATTCACAGAAATGCCTTTTCCAAGCTCATCAAACTGCGCTTTCTCAACCTGGCGCAGAACAAACAGGCGGCCGTGCGTAATGTGTTTACGTTTTCCCAGCTCAGGTCACTGTCTACCTTGCTGCTCTCTGAAAATGAAATACAATACGTCGGAAACCACGTCTTTCAAAATCTGAAAAAGCTGTCTAAACTATCCCTCAGCAATAACAACATCTCCCGGTTGGAGAGCGAGGCTTTGAAGGGGCTGTCAAGCGTGAGAGAGTTTCTGATGGATGGGAACGAGCTGGAAGATATTCCCGCGGGACTTCTTGACCCGCTGGAGCAAATCGAGGAGCTGGACTTTAGTCGCAACCACATTTCCAACGTGAACCCGATGGCTTTTAAAAAACTAAAGCACCTGAGGGTTTTAAAACTCAAAGACAACCGGCTCACGAGCCTCTCCGGTCACATATTCGCCCTCAACAGCCGCCTTTACGATTTGGATCTCCATGGCAACAACTGGACGTGTGACTGCCGCCTGAGCGAGCTGAAACAGTGGATGACGTCGGCACACTCTCAAGGGAAGCTGCTGACCGTTTTTGTGAAGTGTCATCACCCAGCGACACTGAACGGGAAGTATCTGGATTATGTCAACAGCTCCCAGCTACAGACCCAAGGGAATTGGAGCCATTTGTGTGAGACCCAAATTGGGCCTGAGGAGAGCAGAGGTGGGGGGGTCCTGGAGAAGGAGGTGGAGGAGAGGATGATGAGAGAGGGGGAGGTGAGGAAGGATGTAGAAGAGCAGAGGGGAATTGGAAGTAGAGCAGGAGTGGAGATGAAGGCAATAGAGGAAGAGAACAGGGGTAGAGAGGAAGAGGAGAGAAAGGAGGGAGAACAGGAGGTAGGTATCCATCAGGAACAGGGAGGGCCAGAGGAGCGGGACAAATCCCTGTCGTTGGACAGGAAAAGGAGGAAGAAAATATCCGCCAGCCCCAGGTCGCGACCTTCTGCTGGGAAGCGTGAGAAAGGGAGGCGGGGTTCCGTTCTGGGCCGTGGCATTCCTCAAACACAAGCCCCTTCGCTCATCAACCCCATGGCCCCAACCACAACCGTGCCTCAGACACTTGACAGCCAAAATAGCCATGGAAACCGTCTCAGTGGACCAATCACAGAGCTCACCACCTCAGAGGAGCGGTTTGACCTTCTCAGAGGCGGTCAGGAGTATGGTCTACCTGTAATGACAGACCCCTGTATGTTCAACCGTCACTTCCTCACCAACGTGACCGTTGACCAGGTCGCCTCCAGCACGGCCACAGTCCACTGGACCACACGCCACCACCTCCGATTCACACCGGGAGCCGGACCGGGACTAGACGAGGTCCACTACCGCTTGCTGTTCGACCGGTTTGGGACATCTGGCCGTTTCCCCCGCTATGTGTTTGCCCGTGGCGGGGCGCGGTCTGTGATGTTACGAGAACTCCGCCCAGAAGTCACCTACATGGTGTGTGTGGAGGGGGTGGTGGGAGGGGCCGTGTGTCAGGTGGCGCCCAGGGACCACTGCGCTGGATTGGTCACTCTCCCAGAGGAGTCTCGTCGCCAAGGGACACTGACCTCCGATCTCCACCTGGTCACCATTGCAACGCTGGCTGTCAACGCCATCCTCCTGCTGGTGATTGGTGGAGCCTGGCTAGGGCAGAGTTTGAGGCGGAAACTGAAAAGGAGGAAGTCGGCGGTGCATGTGCGTCACATGTACTCCACGCGGCGACCATTCCGCGGCTCCATGGCAACGACGGCGGCTGTGTCGACTGACTTTACCAGTTTCCAGAGCAGCCGGCCACCACGGCTCGGAACCCTGGAGGAAGGGGGAGACCTCATTGAGTTTCCCTGCGACCGTTTCCTTGACAACAGCCCCACCCGTAGAGACAACAGCAACATGCAGAGGTTTTGTGATTAGTAGAACCCTAGAGACCTACACTCTTAGAAAAAATAGTGCTACCTAGAACAAAAAAGGGTTGTCCTATGGGGACAGCCAAAGAACCCCTTTGGAACCCTTTTTCTAAGAGTGTAGAACATGAAAAAAATTGCGCTGTGTGACCCATATATACTATTCATGATATTGTGAGCCATTAGATAATCCAACAGTAGAACCCTTATCTAGAACCTGAGAACACCAAGACACCATCACAAGGAAGGAACATCCTCAGGAGAATGTCTAAGGTGCTGCAGAGACAAAAACAGAACTGGACTGGAATTGAACCTGCACTGTAGGGCACTTCACCACAATAGCAGGACCACAGCCAGGGTGTTAGGACCAGGGACGACCCCCCCCAGCACACCATCATATGCTGTAAACAAGTTCCTGCACCAAGATGCAATTGGATGCATCTTGGTGCAGAGAAATCTCTCTCATAATAAAGCCATAATAACATTTGTCATGTGACGTAGGCTACAGTTGAGCAGAGACGTTTTTAGGATTTCCACAAATGGGGATCATCTGTTAGCAGGTCTCGATAATTTTTTTGCCTTTTACAAAACGCATTTCATGCAATTCTACGTCATTTACATGATAAAAGACATTAGCTGAATATTTTTTAATACCACACAAATTACCTAAATTAGTGGCTACTCTAACACTGACAAACTGAGATCAATCTGGTCTTGAATTCAAACAAACAACAGTCCAGACCAATGAAGCAACACACACATTGTACAATATTAGGAGACAATATATATATATATATATATATATTATAGGCTACAGTAGGCTACTAAATAACATGTCCGGTGGCACACTGACTCACCTAGTTATGAAGATGCAGCCATAGGATACTACTCATGGTGATGGCCGATGCGTTCCTCTTGGCAACAGCTTATCTCAAGATGAGCTACTTTGAAAAACACTGCTGCTGTTGCTGGGAGTTGTTCTATTGGTTCAACAGATAGACTAGTCTTCTCTTTTCAGTGGTATGCATTTGCTTTCCAAACTTTACATTTTTCCTGCAATTGTCTTTTGAAATCTGCAAAAGTCAAACAGACAGCTACAACCAACCATAGAAATATAATCCATATCAATTTACATTCAAATCAGGACTGGCAGCCATTGCTAGTGTACCCATCAGTTAAATAGTCAAATTGCCAGGGTAAGAGGTTCCAAAACTCTGTGGATTATATGTCTATGGCCACAAACGCAAGGCCGCTGTATATTTGGCGCGCATGCTGGCCAAATCGCGGCCTTCCCGACTGTAGGCAACCAGTAACTGCCAAAATAAAGGAAATAATATGTCATGCTGTGGGGCGCATTTTCCTGGCATGGTTTAGGTCCTTATAGACTCTATGCCAAGGAGCATTGAAGCTGTTCTGGCAGCTCGTGGTGGCCAAACACCCTTTTAAGACACTACGCTGGTGTTTCCTTTATTTTGGTTGTGATCAAATTTAATCCAGTTGTTTAAAAAAAACTATTGATCCTCTGTGGCTAAATTATGATCTCTGGTGTATTTTGAACATCGAGAGCGGGCTCCTGTGGTTGACTAAAATAATAATAAAAAAATAATAATAAAAAAAGTAATGTTATTATGTAAATTTAAATGATTGCCTCTTGGGCGCTCTAATTTGCCAGTCACATGAATTTATTATGCAGTTACCAATCAAGGCAGGGCCCCCGAGTTACCCACATGTGCCCCCCTACCTCTTCTCCTCCCCCCATCTGACGATTAGCAGAGCAGCATCAGGCTGTCTACTCTCATTGAGAGCGGGCTCCTGAATCGTCCTGTGTTTTACATTTTTGTATTTTTTATTTAACTGGTTGGCGGTTGCAGTAAAAAATATATATATTTGACGTATATAACATATACTGTATATATAATATATGCAGCATATAATTATTTTATTTAGTATTTCTTTTTTTGCTGCCTTTTGGGCCCCCCACGGCCCTGGGCCAAGGAGCTTCAACCCCGGTAAGCCCCTGCATTAATCTGGCCCTGGTATGCAGGCCTGGTTATGACCCTAGCAGAGCCACAGTTAGGGTGGTGTTATGACCACAGCAGAACCACAGTTAGGGTGGTGTTATGACCACAGCAGAACCACAGTTAGGGTGGTGTTATGACCACAGCAGAACCACAGTTAGGGTGGTGTTATGACCACAGCAGAGCCACAGTTAGGGTGGTGTTATGACCACAGCAGAACCACAGTTAGGGTGGTGTTATGACCACAGCAGAGCCACAGTTAGGGTGGTGTTATGACCACAGCAGAACCACAGTTAGGGTGGTGTTATGACCACAGCAGAGCCACAGTTAGGGTGGTGTTATGACCACAGCAGAACCACAGTTAGGGTGGTGTTATGACCACAGCAGAACCACAGTTAGGGTGGTGTTATGACCACAGCAGAGCCACAGTTAGGGTGGTGTTATGACCACAGCAGAGTCACAGTTAGGGTGGTGTTATGACCACAGCAGAACCACAGTTAGGGTGGTGTTATGACCACAGCAGAACCACAGTTAGGGTGGTGTTATGACCACAGCAGAGCCACAGTTAGGGTGGTGTTATGACCGCAGCAGAACCACAATTAGGGTGGTGTTATGACCACAGCAGAACCACAGTTAGGGTGGTGTTATGACCACAGCAGAACCACAGTTAGGGTGGTGTTATGACCACAGCAGAGCCACAGTTAGGGTGGTGTTATGACCACAGCAGAACCACAGTTAGGGTGGTGTTATGACCGCAGCAGAACCACAGTTAGGGTGGTGTTATGATCACAGCAGAACCACAGTTAGGGTGGTGTTATGACCACAGCAGAGCCACAGTTAGGGTGGTGTTATGACCACAGCAGAACCACAGTTAGGGTGGTGTTATGACCACAGCAGAGCCACAGTTAGGGTGGTGTTATGACCGCAGCAGAACCACAATTAGGGTGGTGTTATGACCACAGCAGAGCGACAGTTAGGGTGGTGTTATGACCACAGCAGAACCACAGTTAGGGTGGTGTTACGACCACAGCAGAACCACAGTTAGGGTGGTGTTATGACCACAGCAGAGCCACAGTTAGGGTGGTGTTATGACCACAGCAGAGTCACAGTTAGGGTGGTGTTATGACCACAGCAGAGCCACAGTTAGGGTGGTGTTATGACCACAGCAGAACCACAGTTAGGGTGGTGTTATGACCACAGCAGAACCACAGTTAGGGTGGTGTTATGACCACAGCAGAGCCACAGTTATGGTGGTGTTATGACCACAGCAGAGCCACAGTTAGGGTGGTGTTATGACCACAGTTAGGGTGGTGTTATGACCACAGCAGAATCACAGTTAGGGTGGTGTTACGACCACAGTTAGGGTGGTGTTATGACCACAGCAGAACCACAGTTAGGGTGGTGTTATGACCACAGCAGAACCACAGTTAGGGTGGTGTTATGACCACAGCAGAACCACAGTTAGGGTGGTGTTACGACCACAGCAGAACCACAGTTAGGGTGGTGTTATGACCAGGGTTGTCTTTGTGGGCGACCAAACAGCTGAGCTCATCAGGACTGATTCAGACACTACAGGAAGTCAATCCCACTGACTTCCTCGACTTCCTCTAAGCCTCATGCATTTCCTCTCCCATTTCCTTGCACCTGTGTGTGTGTGTGTGTGTGTGTGTGTGTGTGTGTGTGTGTGTGTGTGTGTGTGTGTGTGTGTGTGTGTGTGTGTGTGTGTGTGTGTGTGTGTGTGTGTGTGTGTGTGTGTGTGTGTGTGTGTGAGAGAGAGAGAGAGAGAAAGATAATATTATCTGATTTCATCTGGTGCTAATATTAGAGTAATAGACATTCATTTTTGTACAATTGTGTATAAAATATAATTTCTAATGTGCCTGAAAATAAAAATAGCTGCTGGTTGGCAGAAAAATACTTAGAATGATCAGTTTTATATGTTGTTTTTATACTTTTGTACTCAAATATGTATTGTGCTACAGGCAAGTAAGTAACAACATCCCTGACAATGTGACAGTTAGACCTATGGTCCATTTGTCTGTATGAAAATAAGATGGATACCTTTGTAAATAATGGTTGAAGTCCCTTGTGTGTTTGGTTCCAATATAAATAAATAAACAGGTATTACAGTTGTGGTATTTTTACAAAAAAGTCAGGAAGTTCATCAATCTTATTTAAAAAAAAAATTATAACATTTTAATTTTATTTATATTTTACCATTATTTTACCAGGTAAGTAGACTGAGAACACGTTCTCATTTACAGCAACAACCTGGGGAATAGTTACAAGGGAAATGAGGGGGATGAATGAGCCAATTTGTGAGCTGGGGATGATTAGGTGCATGATGGTAAGATGCCATGGGATCTTTAGTGACCACAGAGAATCAGGACACCCGTTTAACGTCACATCCGAAAGACGGCACCCTACACAGGGCAGTGTATTGGGATATTTTTTGGGGACCTGAGGAAACACCACTTATTGCTGTATATTCATTCATAGAGAACAAATGTGTACACATTTCATCATGTGTGTGTGTGTGCGAGAGAGAGAGCGAGAGAGAGAGCGAGAGAGAGAGTGAGAGAGAGAGAGAGAGAGAGACAGAGAGAGAGAGAGAGAGGGAGAGAGAGAGAGAGTGTGTGTTTCAAGACAAAAACAGTCTGGCAATAGTTGGGTCTTTGTTTGTGTAGACTCTCAGGTCAGATCAGTTTCACACCCCAAGTCTTTCAATAGTGTGTTACCATAACAACAGACATAGACAGACACACAGACCAGAAAACACTGTCTGATATATGAAACAGAAACTCTATATAATTCCTATTTGGTTAAGGCTGATAGGTTTCTTTTTGTTAAACTATAGTGGATTGGGCGTGCCCCCTACTGACTCTAACTTCCATTGTCTTTCACTCAACCTGCTAAAACTAAGCTATGGATGGGGTAAAATAACCCAGATCTGTGATTGCTGACCTTTGACACTATCAAATTGAGTATTGTTTAATCGGGCGGCTCCAACTCTCTTCAGTTCCAGAACAGATCACTAGGAGGCAGGCTAGACTGTTCGTCTGATAGGCCCATTGGATCAAATACAAATTTCTCCTCAGATCTACTGATGGAGGAGGCAACCAGTAAAATCACAATAAGATACCAAAGAATAAGTGCTTTTATTTTCAGTTTGTAGCAATTGTCAATATCTGTAAAAAAACTAAAAACACAATACAGAAAGATACATAGATAGTGGTTATAGGGCAATGCACTGCGTGAGCCTAGTTCACATGATAAATACCCTGTAGGAAACTAGTACGTGCTTTTCAGGAGTTACACAAAGGGTCAGGGATTATCCTGGCCAGGTGACATGGTCTAGGAAAATTCTGGGTACCAAACAATCAGGTACCAAACATTATACTCTGCATAACATTGTTACAAGGAGGCTCTGCATAACATCATTACAAGGAGGCTCTGCATTACATCGTTACAAGGAGGCTCTGCATAACATTGTTACAAGGAGGCTCTGCATTACATCGTTACAAGGAGGCTCTGCATTACATCGTTACAAGGAGGCTCTGCATTACATCGTTACAAGGAGGCTCTGCATTACATCGTTACAAGGAGGCTCTGCATTACATCGTTACAAGGAGGCTCTGCATAACATCGTTACAAGGAGGCTCTGCATTACATCGTTACAAGGAGGCTCTGCATAACATCGTTACAAGGAGGCTCTGCATTACATCGTTACAAGGAGGCTCTGCATAACATCGTTACAAGGAGGCTCTGCATTACATCATTACAAGGAGGCTCTGCATTACATCGTTACAAGGAGGCTCTGCATTACATCATTACAAGGAGGCTCTGCATTACATCGTTACAAGGAGGCTCTGCATAACATCGTTACAAGGAGGCTCTGCATTACATCGTTACAAGGAGGCTCTGCATAACATCGTTACAAGGAGGCTCTGCATTACATCGTTACAAGGAGGCTCTGCATAACATCGTTACAAGGAGGCTCTGCATTACATCGTTACAAGGAGGCTCTGCATTACATCATTACAAGGAGGCTCTGCATAACATCGTTACAAGGAGGCTCTGCATAACATCGTTACAAGGAGGCTCTGCATAACATCGTTACAAGGAGGCTCTGCATTACATCGTTACAAGAAGGCTCTGCATTACATCGTTACAAGGAGGCTCTGCATTACATCGTTACAAGGAGGCTCTGCATTACATCGTTACAAGGAGGCTCTGCATTACATCGTTACAAGGAGGCTCTGCATAACATCGTTACAAGGAGGCTCTGCATTACATCATTACAAGGAGGCTCTGCATTACATTGTTACAAGGAGGCTCTGCACTACATCATTACAAGGAGGCTCTGCATTACATAATTACAAAACAAGGACATTCTATTCACAGATCTTGATATAGACCTAACCAAGACCTAACCAAAACCTAACCAAGACCTAACCAAAACCTAACCAAGACCTAACCAAAACCTAACCAAGACCTAACCAAGACCTAACCAAAACCTAACCAAGACCTAACAAAGACCTAACCAAGACCTAACCAAAACCTAACCAAGACCTAACCAAGATCTAACCAAGACCTAACTATGTCACATTCTGAGAAAAAGGTGACGCGATGAAGTCCTGTGTGGCTCAGTTGGTACAGCATTGTGCTTGCAATGCCAGGGTTGTGGGGTTAACTCCTATGTGGGACCATAAACAAAACTGTATGCAGTCACTACTTGAACCTAAAGGACATAATTACAGGTATGCTTGCACACACAGCCCAGGTTGGAACAGTCCTAGAATAGATAGAGCAGTACTTGGATTTCTGATTTCACACTAACAGAGACACATAGATTGACTGAGATTCCCAAAGACACAATATGATCCAATTTACAGGTGACTATCATCACAGTGTTGGAGAGACATAGACTAGGGTTGCAACATTTCTGTAACTTCACCAAAATTCACAGGTTTTACAGAAATCAGGAGCCAACCGGGATTTCTGGAGTTTCGGGAAAGTCACTGTGAATGTGCAACCAGACCAGTCAGTCCAGTTCTGTCATACCTGTGTCCATTGAGGCTAGGAGACCAGGAGAGGGAGCCATTTTAGACTACTGAGATGCACCCACCAATGATTATGGGAAGGGTGAGCTGATTCTAGAGCTGATTCAACCCCTTGGAACCAGGGGTTAAACCCTGTTTGTGTGCATGGGCAACCCTGGATCCAGGGATTAAACCCTGTTTGTGTGCATGGGCAACCCTGGATCCAACTCTTGTGAACTAATGAAATTCAGCCATCCATGCTTTCATTTTTAATCTGAGGAGGCTGAGGAGGTGGAGATGCTGTTGGATTGGATGGCCTGCCGCTGCAACCCGGGACACAGGGGGGACGGACTTCCTGTCGAACTCCCTGGACCTGGGGCACAGAGACAGCTGTCAATCAAATTGACCTGGCTAATGTTTGACGGCTCCCCCTCTCTGTGTACAATCTGTGTCCAGAGGAAAGGCTACAATAAAAACATATGTCAATTTTTTTTTTACTAGAAATGAAAGTAGTCCTACATTATATCATGAATGAAAACTCATGTACAATTCAAATAAGGAAAATAGCTCATTTATTTTGACATTTGCATTACAGTAGAATATACAGCAAATAAAGCAAAAACAGAAAATATACCAATGAAGCATATCTGTCTGTATGACTGCAGAACATGTACTAACTGGTTACATGGATAATCATTCTTACAAGGATACACATCATGGTTGTTTAAATCCAGTCATCAAGGTGCAACTCGGGTTTAGTCTCACTTTTTAACCTTATGTACCAGCCATGGTGAGAATGTAGCCCTGTGTGTCTGAGACACCTGGATGTTTGACGCTCACAGGGAATCTCCACTGGGGCGTTGGGAAAACATGAGGCTTTTAGCTGCTACCCTGTGCAAGGCACTTCATCAAGTGTTCTCGGGCGTGAGTCGTGCCGTGAATTCATTAAAATAGTACCAGAGCAGCACGGGCCTCTCACAGAGCCGTGGCATGCTGCTTACACCCAGGTTTCATTGAGATGAATAGGAGTGTTTGACGCTCTGAAAATGTGACGTGTTCAGTGTAGCAGGCCCATTACATTCACATGGGACAACATGGACAGCTGGAGATGGTACCGTATGTATCCTTGTGGTTCTGGGATAGGAGTCTGTGTTTTGTAGAGGGTAGGGGTGTACCTCTGGGTGTTTTGGGGATGGGGTGTTACTCACTGAGGTACCCCTGTGATTCTCTCTGGCGGGCGGTAACCAGACAGTCTTTATGAGTCAACAGGATCTGCTTCAGCTGACCAACCTCTGACCTCAGAGTGGTCACCTCATTCTGGAATGGACAGAGGGACAGAGCCGTTAGTGATACTGTGACAATCAAATCAAATCAAATTGTATTTGTCACATGCACCAAATACAACTGGTGTAGACCTTACTGTGAAATGCTTACATACATACATACAAGCCCTTAATCAACAATGCAGTTCAAGAAATAGAGTTAAGAAAATATTTACTAAATAAACTAAAGTAAAAAATTAAATAAAAAGTAACACAATAAAATAACAATAATGAGGCTATATACATTGGGGTGCCGGTACCGAGTCAATGTGGGGGTACAGGTTAGTTGAGGTAAATTGTACATGTAAGTGGGAGGGGAGGTCCGGGTGGTCATTTGATTAATTGTTCAGCAGTCTTATGGCTTGGGTGTAGAAGCTGTTAAGGAGCCTTTTGGACCTAGACTTGTCGTTCCGGTACTGCTTGCCGTGCGGTAGCAGAGAGAACAGTCTATAACTTGGGTGACTTGAGTCTTTGACAAATTTTTGGGCCTTCCTCTGACACTGCCTAGTATATAGGTCCTGGATGGCAGGAAGCTTGGCCCCAGTGATGTACTGGGTCCTACGCACTACCCTCTGTAACACCTTACGGTCGGATGCCGAGTAGTTGCCATACCAGGTGGTGATGCAACCGGTCAGGATGCTCTCGATGGTGCAGCTGTAGAACTTTTTGAGGATCTGGGGACCCATGCCAAATCTTTTCAGTCTCCTGAGGGGAGTGCGTGTGTGTGCGTGTGTGTGTGTGTGTATGTGTATGTGTGTGTATGTGCGTGTGCATGTGTGTGCGCGTGTATGTGTGTGCGTGAGTATGTGTGTCTATGTGTGTGTGCGTGTATGTGTATGTGTGTGTGTGTATGTGAATGTGTATGTGTGTATGTGTGTATGTGTGTGTGTGTGTGTGAATGTGTGTGTACGTGTATGTGTGTGTGTGTATGTGTATGTGTATGTGTGTATGTGTGTGTGTGTGTGTGTGTGTGTGTGTGTGTGTGTGTGTGTGTGTGTGTGTGTGTGTGTGTGTGTGTGTGTGTGTGTGTGTGTGTGTGTGTGTGTGTGTGTGTGTATGTGTGTGTGTGTGTGTGTGTGTGTGTGTGTGTGTGTGTGTGTGTGTGTGTGTGTGTGTGTGTATGTGTGTGTGTGTGTGTGTGTGTGTGTGTGTGTGTGTGTGTGTGTGTGTGTGTGTGTATAAACCTACCTGCAGCTGCATGTTGTTGTGCGTCAGCTCCTCTGCCTTCTTCTCCAGAGCAGACACCCAGACCTTCCTCTTCTGTCTGCATCGCGTGGCCGCAGCTCGGTTGCGTTCCAGGAACTTCTGCCTGCGCTCGTCTGGGTCCTGGTCCACAGACCTCCTGCGACGTCCTCCAGCCGCCTGGCCTGCATGCAGGGAATGTGTCTGCTGGGATGACTGTACAACACACCATCCTCATGATGCAGTATTGACTAAGAACCTGGAACACTTGATTTAATCCTCTGTGATAAGGTATAGACATTAGTGTCATAATAATTACGTAACAGTGGCGATATACTGTGATGATGGTAACCACTTGTTAACCCTCATGTTGAACTAACAAAACTTGATACAGAGTGATAGGCCGGATCACCGACAACGATGAGACAGCCTATAGGGAGGAGGTCAGAGACCTGGCAGTGTGGTGCCAGAACAACTGGCACCACACCGCGACAAAGGTGATGATTGTGGACTACAGGAAAAGGAGGGCCGAACAGGCCCCCATTAACATCAACGGGGCTGTATGGAGCGGGTCGAGAGTTTCAAGTTCCTTGGTGTTTACATTGACCCCCCCCTCGCTATTGTACACTGCTGCTACTCACTGTTAATTATCTATGCATAGTCACTTCAGTCCCACCTACATGTACAAATTACCTCAACTAACCTGTACCCCCGCACACTCTCTCGGTACCGGTGCCCCCTGTATATAGCCTCATTATCATTATACTTACTGTGTTACTTTTTATTATTACTTTTTATTTTAGTCTACTTGGTAAATATTTTCTTAACTCTTCTTGTTCAGGGCTTGTAAGTAAACATTTCACGGTAAAGTCTTCGGCGCATGTGACAAATAAAGTTTGATTTGATTTGATTTTTGATTTGTCATGACAACACCTAAGTAGTACTGTACCTGAACAGCTATGGAGTGGAGGGGCAGGTGAGGGGAGGTTTGGTGGGTGTGGCTGGCCTGCAGGTGCGAGGGAGGTGATTGGTGGACATGATGCAGCACATTCCCTGATTGGTGCCCCTGGCTGTGGGCGCTTCCCAGGTGATGTGGAGAGGCGTGGCAGTGCTGCTGGTAGGAGATGGGCGGAGCCTGTTGCAGGTGCTGATGAGGCTGCTGCTGCTGCAGGTGAGTGTGTCGTTGCCGCGGTGACATCATCTCCATCATGTGACCTATGGTGGGATCCATGTTGCTGTTGGCGACAGCTCCGGGGTGTTGGTGTTGGTGATGGTGTTGGTGGGGGTGACCCATAGTTTTAGCCCTCTGAGGAATAGAAAGGTCGTCAAAACTTAATACCATCAAATTACAATTAATGTTAAATTACAATTAATGTCAAATTACAATTCATGTCAAATTATAATTAAACTGATGTCGAAAAGGCCCTTTTTTACAAACCCCGATGTGAATTTATTTTTGTCCAAAATCTGGACTTGGTGTTTAAAGACCTTAAAGCATTTCCATCAAACATATCACCACTGAACTGAGAAAAGGAATACAACTGAATGAACTGAGAAAAGGAATACAACTGACTGAACTGAGAAAAGGAATACAACTGACTGAACTGAGAAAAGGAATACAACTGACTGAACTGAGAAAAGGAATACAACTGAACTGAACTGAGAAAAGGAATACAACTGAACTGAACTGAGAAAAGGAATACAACTGACTGAACTGAGAAAAGGAATACAACTGACTGAACTGAGAAAAGGAATACAACTGAACTGAACTGAGAAAAGGAATACAACTGAACTGAACTGAGAAAAGGAATACAACTGACTGAACTGAGAAAAGGAATACAACTGAACTGAACTGAGAAAAGGAATACAACTGACTGAACTGAGAAAAGGAATACAACTGACTGAACTGAGCAAAGGAATACAACTGAATGAACTGAGAAAAGGAATACAACTGAACTGAACTGAGAAAAGGAATACAACTGAACTGAGAAAAGGAATACAACTGACTGAACTGAGAAAAGGAATACAACTGACTGAACTGAGAAAAGGAATACAACTGACTGAACTGAGAAAAGGAATACAACTGAACTGAGAAAAGGAATACAACTGAACTGAGAAAAGGAATACAACTGAACTGAGAAAAGGAATACAACTGAACTGAGAAAAGGAATACAACTGAATGAACTGAGAAAAGGAATACAACTGAATGAACTGAGAAAAGGAATACAACTGACTGAACTGAGAAAAGGAATACAACTGACTGAACTGAGAAAAGGAATACAACTGACTGAACTGAGAAAAGGAATACAACTGACTGAACTGAGAAAAGGAATACAACTGACTGAACTGAGAAAAGGAATACAACTGACTGAACTGAGAAAAGGAATACAACTGACTGAACTGAGAAAAGGAATACAACTGAATGAACTGAGAAAAGGAATACAACTGAACTGAGAAAAGGAATACAACTGAACTGAACTGAGAAAAGGAATACAACTGAACTGAGAAAAGGAATACAACTGACTGAACTGAGAAAAGGAATACAACTGAACTGAGAAAAGGAATACAACTGAATGAACTGAGAAAAGGAATACAACTGAACTGAGAAAAGGAATACAACTGAACTGAGAAAAGGAATACAACTGACTGAACTGAGAAAAGGAATACAACTGACTGAACTGAGAAAAGGAATACAACTGAATGAACTGAGAAAAGGAATACAACTGAATGAACTGAGAAAAGGAATACAACTGAACTGAGAAAAGGAATACAACTGAACTGAGAAAAGGAATACAACTGAACTGAGAAAAGGAATACAACTGAACTGAGAAAAGGAATACAACTGACTGAACTGAGAAAAGGAATACAACTGAACTGAGAAAAGGAATACAACTGAACTGAGAAAAGGAATACAACTGAACTGAGAAAAGGAATACAACTGAACTGAGAAAAGGAATACAACTGAACTGAACTGAGAAAAGGAATACAACTGAACTGAGAAAAGGAATACAACTGAACTGAACTGAGAAAAGGAATACAACTGAACTGAGAAAAGGAATACAACTGACTGAACTGAGAAAAGAAATACAACTGACTGAACTGAGAAAAGGAATACAACTGAACTGAGAAAAGGAATACAACTGAACTGAGAAAAGGAATACAACTGAACTGAGAAAAGGAATACAACTGAACTGAACTGAGAAAAGGAATACAACTGAACTGAGAAAAGGAATACAACTGAATGAACTGAGAAAAGGAATACAACTGAACTGAGAAAAGGAATACAACTGACTGAACTGAGAAAAGGAATACAACTGACTGAACTGAGAAAAGGAATACAACTGAATGAACTGAGAAAAGGAATACAACTGAACTGAGAAAAGGAATACAACTGAATGAACTGAGCAAAGGAATTCAACTGAATGAACTGAGAAAAGGAATACAACTGACTGAACTGAGAAAAGGAATACAACTGAATGAACTGAGAAAAGGAATACAACTGAATGAACTGAGAAAAGTAATACAACTGACTGAACTGAGAAAAGGAATACAACTGAATGAACTGAGAAAAGGAATACAACTGAACTGAACTGAGAAAAGGAATACAACTGACTGAACTGAGCAAAGGAATACAACTGTTGTAGGTCAATTGTACGTCGCCCCATGAACCTCCCGGTCGCGGCCGGCTGTGACAGAACCTGGGTTCGAACCTAGAATCTCTGGTGGAACAACATCGCCTTAGAACACTGCGCCACCCGGGAGGCATCACTAGATATCTTAAGTTAAGTTGCCAGTATATCACTAGATATCTTAAGTTAAATTGACAGTATATCACTAGATATCTTAAGTTAAATTGACAGTATATCACTAGATATCTTAAGTTAAATTGACAGTATATCACTAGATATCTTAAGTTAAATTGACAGTATATCACTAGATATCTTAAGTTAAATTGACAGTATATCACTAGATATCTTAAGTTAAATTGACAGTATATCACTAGATATCTTAAGTTAAGTTGCCAGTATATCACTAGATATCTTAAGTTAAGTTGCCAGTATATCACTAGATATCTTACAGTTTTTTTCAATTGTTTAAGCACAATTTTGAAAACAGGGCCCGGTTTGTCAAAACACTACACACAATTAGCACAAACCTACACCAAAGTAGCACAACACTTCAGATCATTTGCAAAATGGAACACTTTTGTCAAAACTATACACGACTTCATAAAAAGAATATTTTGTTACCATACGAAACACACACATTTCATATGACTTCAATCTTTTTGAACCAGTTACACACTGCTGTTGCTAACCTAAAACACTTTTAGCAAGTCTAATTGTCAGTGATTAGAGTAGTGTAAATGAAGTACACAGAGAAAGTGCAACTATACAAACACTACACAAGACCAACGCTGCAGACTGAGGAAAATATCATTTATTTCTCTCCATATACCCAAATCAGTCAACATGTCAACATGGAGAATCACAACAAAACATGTCCCAGTTTTCATGCTACTACAGTAGTGTGCATAACACTGTTAGCTCAGCAAACAACAGACAAACTTAAAATACTGTATCCAGTACAGGTTACAATTACAGTAAATAACAACAACAACAAACATAAAAAATAATCAGAAAAAAACTGACAATATTGTACAGAAAATACTACAGTAAACATACTATACATTATCTCTTCGCCTAGCTGGATCTGGCCAGAGAATTTCATCAACATCACAAGCAATATCGTCATTAGCAAGACAACGCGGGAAGAACCGTCTTGAATGTCGAATCCATCCTTGCACAGCTGCGCCGTCGACTTGGTCACAGGCGTCCTCCATGGCCTGAATGAGGGGTACCTGAGCCTGGGGCTGGAGATCGTAAACCTTCCACCGCCATGCAGAGAAAAACTCTTCGATAGGGTTTAGAAACGGAGAGTATGGTGGAAGGTATAGTACTGTCAACTGTGGATGGTGTTGAAACCAGTTCTGGACCAAAGCAGAGCGGTGGAATGACACATTGTCCCAGAAGACCGTGTATTGCATCTGGTGCATTTCATTACCTACTGTGACGATGTGGTGCAATCGGTCCAAAAATGCGAGAATGTGAGGTGTGTTGTAAGGGCCCATTTTGGCATGATGGAGGACAACCCCATGCTGTGAAATGGCAGCGCAAAGGGTGATGTTATCCCCACGTTGCCCTGGGACATTGATTATAGCCCTGTGGCCAATGATATTTCTGCCTCGCCTTCTTGCTTTTGTGAGGTTGAACCCTACCTCATCAGTATACAGTATATGAATTCATGCAGGATTTCCTCAGCATCCATCTGCAAAACTCCCTGAAATACAGTGAAAGACAAGATTGTGTAGTTCAGGATAGGTCTAGTATACACTCAATGTAAAGAAGTCCTGTGTGCAGTATGCAACATCACAGTGCTAAAGTGAACAATACAAACCTCCACATACTCATGTCGCAGCCGTTTGACCCTCTCTGAATTCCGCTCAAAAGGCACTCGATAAAGTTATTTCATTTGAACCTGATGTCTTTTCAGGATGCGTGCCAGTGTTGACTGAGAGACCTGATGGACATTATTGAAAATGGCATGGTCACTGATAATGTTGGCTTGTAGTTCTCTGAGCCTGATAGCATTATTGGCCAAAACCATGTCTATTATCTCTCTCTCTTGTTCTTGCGTGAATATGGGCCCCCTTCCTCCTTGTCGTTCCCGACCCTCAATCCTATGTAGAGAATAATACATGTAACTTACTGTACAATGTCACAGGAAGGGGTATCACAAGTGCGGATATGGTGCATACAATAAGCGGCTGATTACTGTAACTGTAGACAGATCTTCTTTTACCTGTTTTCCTGATGAAAAGTGACATTATGACAGATGCCACTGTATATCTGCTAAGATTTGGCTGAACTCTCAGTCCAGCCTCCCTCAGCGTCAATCCGTGGTTCACAACATGGTCCACTAGTGTTGCACGAATGTCATTTGATAAGTTTGGTCCTCTTCTTCTTTGTGCACATTCTCCTCCTGCTTCAGGTCTTCCTCGACCTCTGACTCTGACTCTGACTCGGCCTCGGCCTCTGCCTCTGCCTCTTCCTCTACCTCCTCCTCTGTGTACTCCTCCTCTCACCCTCACTCTTCTTCTGACTCCTTCCATTTTGGTTGAAGGCAGGTGAACCTACCTCCTGCATTTTTATAGTGCTTAAACCTGATTGGTGTGTCTACAATTTAGCAATCATGTGTTTGTGCACCTGATGGCTGTGTTTAACAGATTGGCTCATAGGTGTGGTAATTTGACAGTCAGTGCTTTTGAATTGCAAGGAAGTGACATTATGATATACTTCTGTGTCTGATGTATACAAGTGTGTTTAGTGTTTTGCAAATCACTGTGTGTAATGTTTTGCAAATAGTGTGAAGCTGACAATGTGCTTAGAGTTGTGCAAATCTAGCCTTGTGTTTTGCTCCTTGAGTGTAAGGTTTTGCTAATTGTGGGAAAAGTTAAATTGTAGTGTGTCAGCAATCGTAAAAAACTGTAAGTTAAATTGACAGTATATCTCTTCATATCTTAATTAAGTTAAATTGACAGTATATCACTAGATATCTTAAGTTAAATTGACAGTGTATCACTAGATATCTTAAGTTAAATTGACAGTATATCACTAGATATCTTAAGCTAAATTGACAGTATATCACTAGATATCTTAAGTTAAGTTGCCAGTATATCTCTTCATATCTTAAGTTAAGTTGACAGTATATCTCTTCATATCTTAAGTTAAATTGACAGTATATCACTAGATATCTTAAGTTAAGTTGACAGTATATCACTAGATATCTTAAGTTAAGTTGACAGTATATCACTAGATATCTTAAGTTAAGTTGCCAGTATATCTCTTCATATCTTAAGTTAAATTGACAGTATATCACTAGATATCTTAAGTTAAGTTGACAGTATATCTCTTCATATCTTAAGTTAAATTGACAGTAATTCACTAGATATCTTAAGTTAAGTTGCCAGTATATCTCTTCATATCTTAAGTTAAGTTGCCAGTATATCACTAGATATCTTAAGTTAAGTTGACAGTATATCACTAGATATCTTAAGTTAAGTTGCCAGTATATCTCTTCATATCTTAAGTTAAGTTGCCAGTATATCACTAGATATCTTAAGTTAAGTTGACAGTATATCACTAGATATCTTAAGTTAAGTTGACAGTATATCTCTTCATATCTTAAGTTAAATTGACAGTATATCACTAGATATCTTAAGTTAAGTTGCCAGTATATCACTAGATATCTTAAGTTAAGTTGACAGTATATCTCTTCATATCTTAAGTTAAGTTGACAGTATATCTCTTCATATCTTAAGTTAAGTTGACAGTATATCTCTTCATATCTTAAGTTAAGTTGACAGTATATCTCTTCATATCTTAAGTTAAGTTGCCAGTATATCACTAGATATCTTAAGTTAAGTTGACAGTATATCTCTTCATATCTTAAGTTAAGTTGCCAGTATATCTCTTCATATCTTAAGTTAAGTTGACAGTATATCTCTTCATATCTTAAGTTAAATTGACAGTATATCACTAGATATCTTAAGTTAAGTTGCCAGTATATCTCTTCATATCTTAAGTTAAGTTGCCAGTATATCTCTTCATATCTTAAGTTAATTTGCCAGTATATCTCTTCATATCTTAAGTTAAGTTGCCAGTATATCTCTTCATATCTTAAGTTAAGTTGCCAGTATATCACTAGATATCTTAAGTTAAGTTGACAGTATATCACTAGATATCTTAAGTTAAGTTGCCAGTATATCACTAGATATCTTAAGTTAAGTTGCCAGTATATCTCTTCATATCTTAAGTTAAATTGACAGTATATATCTTCATATCTTAAGTTAAGTTGCCAGTATATCACTAGATATCTTAAGTTAAGTTGACAGTATATCACTAGATATCTTAAGTTAAGTTGACAGTATATCACTAGATATCTTAAGTTAAGTTGCCAGTATATCTCTTCATATCTTAAGTTAAATTGACAGTATATCACTAGATATCTT
This sequence comes from Salvelinus namaycush, assembly GCF_016432855.1. Classification (NCBI taxonomy): domain Eukaryota; kingdom Metazoa; phylum Chordata; class Actinopteri; order Salmoniformes; family Salmonidae; genus Salvelinus; species Salvelinus namaycush. The sequence continues at coordinate 27,534,768 of NC_052338.1, forward strand.
AAGTTAAATTGACAGTATATCACTAGATATCTTAAGTTAAGTTGCCAGTATATCACTAGATATCTTAAGTTAAATGGACAGTATATCACTAGATATCTTAAGTTAAATTGACAGTATATCACTAGATATCTTAAGTTAAATTGACAGTATATCACTAGATATCTTAAGTTAAATTGACAGTATATCTCTTCATATCTTAAGTTGACAGTATATCTCTTCATATCTTAAGTTAAATTGACAGTATATCACTAGATATCTTAAGTTAAGTTGCCAGTATATCACTAGATATCTTAAGTTAAATTGACAGTATATCACTAGATATCTTAAGTTAAATTGACAGTATACCACTAGATATCTTAAGTTAAGTTGACAGTATATCACTAGATATCTTAAGTTAAGTTGACAGTATATCACTAGATATCTTAAGTTAAATTGACAGTATATCACTTCATATCTTAAGTTAAATTGACAGTATATCTCTTCATATCTTAAGTTAAATTGACAGTATATCACTAGATATCTTAAGTTAAGTTGACAGTATATCACTAGATATCTTAAGTTAAATTGACAGTATATCTCTTCATATCTTAAGTTAAGTTGCCAGTATATCACTTCATATATTAAGTTAACAGTGTATCACTTGCATATCACCTCATAGTACTGCATAAGACTTGTACATGACTTCTGATATAATATAAATAATAGGTGAACTATATAAGAAGTCTGCTAACACATTGCCAACACTGCACAGCTCGAGCAGTGATTTCTCTGTTCTCTCACACTCAGCAAGGCACAGGTGGCATCCCAAATGGCTCCCTATTCCCTACAGGCTCTGGTCAAAAGTAGTGCATTTGTAAGGAATATGGTGCCATTTGGGACACAAACAGAGAGTGTTTCTGGGGCATGACATCACCGCACTCCCAACATTACTATCACTCTCGGTTATGCAATATTTCTTTAAGAGAAGTAGTTTATTTTTTCCGCTCCAATCACCAATGAAAAAAAGGGAGGACATTTAAGCCTAGTTTATACATGGTGCTAACATGCGTCCCTTGTCCTGATCTTGTCTACATTCTGACTGTGCCTATGTTAGTCTTGTGTCCACATATTAGTCTTTCAGAATAATATTTATTTATTTTAAGACACATTGATGCCATAAGTTAATGGTGCCACCTCTCAATGATTTTAGAAGGCGGGATAATGATGATTTAAATGTTTTCACTGTCCGGATCTGTCTACACTTTTAAGATATCCAGACACAATCTGTGCCTGACTACCTTCTGAGGTGGTCAGGAAGATCTGATCACAATCAGATCACAATGTGTCTTTTAATCGTCTACAGCTGTCTGAAAATGTAGGCACAATCAGAATGTGGACAAGATCAAGACAAAGGATGCATGTTACTGTAGAACCAGGTATAAACAGGGCTTTAGAGAGTGCCACTGCCAGCAATGAGGTCATGTAGCTGTCTGTGCCAGTTCTACCAGCCAACCACACAGACACGGTCTATCTCTTTCTGTCTGACAGACACACTCTCTTTTCCCCCTCTTTCCTCTCTTTCTTTCTCTCTCTCTCACAGAAACTCTTGCTCTCTCTTTTCTCTCTCTCTCTCTCTCTCTCTCTCTCTCTCTCTCTCTCTCTCTCTCCAGACACCCCCTCTTTCCTCTCTCGCTCTCTCTTTCCTCTCACTCTCTCTTTCCTCTCACTCTCTTTCTCTCTCTCTCTCTCTTTCTCTTTCTCTCTCTTTCTCTCTCTCTCTCTCTCTTTCTCTCTCTCTCTCTCTCTCTCTCTCTCTCTCGCTCTCTCTCTCTCAGACTCTTTCTTCTCTCTCTCTCTCTCTCTCTCAGACTCTTTCTTCTCTCTCTCTCTCTCTCTCTGACACGTTCCTCTCTCTCTCTCTCTCTCTGACACTTTCCTCTCTCTCTCTCTCTCTCTCTCTCACACACACACACACACACACACACACACACACACATGCACACACTCGACAGTGACAGTGTAGGAGTAAAGGAGTTCTGTTTAGTACATAGAAACCCTGTAACACTGTGAACTCTCTGATTCTGTCACAGTTCTGTACTGGTACATTACAGGTTGATATTTGGCTGATCACCCTGAAAGCATGCCGTACTGCACTCTACCTCATGTGACAGAGTCAAACAGATATCCATCACTGCTCCCACACATAGAACGTGTTTGTAGTGCCCTACTTTTGACCAGGGCTCATAGTGCTCTCACTATGCTGTACATTGAGTAAGGTGCCACTTGGAGCATACATACTGTCAACTCTCTTTCCCTCGCTGAAGGCTTCACTATTTAACTAGAACAGAGCTAACTGTAGAACAGAGCCAACCATACAATGACTGAGTCACAAGTCTTCGTTGTCTAATCTGCTGAGCCATTGGACTAGCACAGCAACAGAACACTATTCTGTATATTTGAAGTCATTCAAGTCATTTTTCCATGATTCCAAGACAAGCGAAATTCCTCAATTCAAAACAGGTATAGATCCGAGTCCATAGAGAGAGCTGCTAGTCAGAGGAGAGTAGGCTACAGCACAAAGACCAACCAACCCCGGGCTGTGGGTCAGATGTTAACCACAGACCTATGTAGCTCAGAAAAATGATCCCATGTGGTCCCCAAGCACAGGGTGAGCACATGAGGTTATTTCCTGTGTGTGTGTGAGCATGTGTGTGTGTGTGTGTGTGTGTGTGTGTGTGTGTGTGTGTGTGTGTGTGTGTGTGTGTGTGTGTGTGTGTGTGTGTGGCTGGGGTGTGTCTTGGAGAATCTGATGCTTGATAAAATTGCAGAAGTGTTTTGTGTGTGTTTAAGGCATAATACTGGATTTCACTTGGAGCAAATTGTCCATGATAGCCTTTAAAAACAAAGAAAAGGTGAACTAGTGAAGAAAGGTCAAGTAAAATGGAGAGAGAAAGAGTATGTGAGAGAGAGAGAACTTTTGAGTGAATTAGAGGGATAAAGGGATAGAGGGATAAAGGGAGAACATGTAAAGTGTGATTTTCTCTGGTCGGGACTAGTGTGTGTAAAGGTGTAGAGTTACACTGCCGTTCCTCTCTCTTTCAGCCTGGGAGGAATGAGATTAGCCAGAGGGTGAATGGGGCCCCAGAGATAGGGAGAAAGGGAGAGAGGAAGAGAGAGAGAGAGAACTAGAAAGAGAGAGAGAACTAGAAAGAGAGAGAGAGAGAGAGAGAGAAAGAGAGAGAGAGAGAACTATAGAGAGAGAGAAAGAGAGAGAGAGAGAGAGTGAGAGTGAGAGAGAGAATGGGGCCCCACAGCGAGAGATAAACCCAATTTTGATAAACTCCCATATCTACTGGGTGAAATACCACAGTGTGACATCACAGCAGCAAGATGTGTGACCAGTTGCCACAAGAAAAGGGCAACCAGTGAAGATGTTTATTTCTGTTTATTTATTTTCCCGTTTGTACTTTAACTATTTGCACATAATATGACATTTGATGTCTTTATTCTTTTGGAACTTTTGTGAGTGTAATGTTTAATGTTCATTTTTATTGTTTATTTCACTTTTGTTTATTATCTACTTCACTTGCTTTGGCAATGTTAACATATGTTTCCCATGCCACTAAAGCCCTTAAATTGACATTGAAATTGAATTGAATTGAGAGAGAGAGAGACAGATAGACAGAAGGTGAATGGGACCCTAGAGAGAGAGAGAGAGAGAGAGAGAGAGAGAGAGAGAGAGAGAGAGAGAGAGAGAGAGAGAGAGAGAGAGAGAGAGAGAGAGAGAGAGAGAGAGAGAGAGAGAGAGAGAGAGAGAGAGAGAGAGAGAGAGAGAGAGAGAGAGAGAGAGAGAGAGAGAGAGAGAGAGAGAGAGAGAGAGAGAGAGAGAGAGAGAGAGAGAGAGAGAGAGAGAGAGAGAGAGAGTGAATGGGTTCCCACAGAGAAAGAGAGAGACAGAGACAGAGACAGACAGAGACAGAGACAGAGACAGAGGGTGAATGGGTTCCCACAGAGAAAGAGAGAGACAGAGACAGAGACAGAGACAGACAGAGACAGAGGGCGAATGGGTTCCCACAGAGAGAGAGAGAGTGTGCATGGTTAGTAGCCTACATATTTTATTTGAAAGAAATAGAGTCTTTATAACAGCTCCTCTAATCTCTGTCACCATAGAGACCCATGTAGAAACATGAACATTATATGAATGTTCATGTATATGAATATGAATATATGAATGTACCCACCTTCATTGGTGGGTACCATGAAAAGGTATTCTGATTGGTCGGTACCTGAGGTGAAGAGCAGGAAGTGTTGTGGAGGGGACCTTGGACACTCATCATACTGGATCCCATAGACATCTGTCTTTCCATCTGAGGAACAAAAACCAATTTATTTCTACACAATTCAACCTTGGAAACATCTATTGAAATATGTGCAGCCGGTAAATGCTCGCCCGTTTCAATCAGATCCGAAGAAACAAGGAGGTAATTACAAGATAATAATGTTAAAGGGTGAAATGTGCACATCCATGAAAAACCTTTCTCAGGTTCTGGATCAAAGAGGAAAGCATCAATTAGAAACACGGTCGGCCCAAAGTTTGAGAAAGTGTGAGAAAAGGACAACGTTTCAAACTCCAAACGGGGTATTCTTCAATTATTAGATAATAACAATATAATATTAGGACGTGGTAATACCAATCTAACAAGCAATAGGTATTTCTCAAGCAAGGCTATAGGCCCGTTATGTAAAAGAAGGACAGTGTAAGTAAAGTTGTATGTACTCACAGACATGTGCTGGGCAGATGCTCCCTGCATGTCTGGGTCTGGCAGGGTGCCAGGCATGGAGGCAGCCAGGGGCTGTCTCTGTCTGTTGTTCCTCAGGTGCAGTAGGGAGGAGAGGGGCCCAGGGACTGGTCTGAGATCAGGAGAAATAGGAGTCAGATATCAGTGAACCTCAGTAACAAGCTTCTACACTGGTCTCAGATCAGGGACCGAATAAAGAGAGAGACATGGGGGAGAGTGATAGACAGAGGGGATTATAGAGAGACTGAGAGGAGAAAGAGATTGAGAATTAAAGGAAGAACCTTCAATAAGAGCTAAGAAAGAGATGGAAAGTATGGTGAGATAAAGCCATAGAAAGAGATGGAAAGTATGGTGAGATAAAGCCATAGAAAGAGATGGAAAGTATGGTGAGATAAAGTCATAGAAAGAGATGGAAAGTATGGTGAGATAAAGTCATAGAAAGAGATGGAAAGTATGGTGAGATAAAGTCATAGAAAGAGATGGAAAGTATGGTGAGATAAAGCCATAGAAAGAGATGGAAAGTATGGTGAGATAAAGTCATAGAAAGAGATGGAAAGTATGGTGAGATAAAGTCATAGAAAGAGATGGAAAGTATGGTGAGATAAAGTCATAGAAAGAGATGGAAAGTATGGTGAGATAAAGTCATAGAAAGAGATGGAAAGTATGGTGAGATAAAGTCATAGAAAGAGATGGAAAGTATGGTGAGATAAAGTCATAGAAAGAGATGGAAAGTATGGTGAGATAAAGCCATAGAAAGAGATGGAAAGTATGGTGAGATAAAGTCATAGAAAGAGATGGAAAGTATGGTGAGATAAAGTCATAGAAAGAGATGGAAAGTATGGTGAGATAAAGCCATAGAAAGAGATGGAAAGTATGGTGAGATAAAGTCATAGAAAGAGATGGAAAGTATGGTGAGATAAAGCCATAGAAAGAGATGGAAAGTATGGTGAGATAAAGCCATAGAAAGAGATGGAAAGTATGGTGAGATAAAGTCATAGAAAGAGATGGAAAGTATGGTGAGATAAAGCCATAGAAAGAGATGGAAAGTATGGTGAGATAAAGTCATAGAAAGAGATGGAAAGTATGGTGAGATAAAGCCATAGAAAGAGATGGAAAGTATGGTGTGATAAAGTCATAGAAAGAGAGATGGAGGTTCAATGAAAGAGTGAAAGAGTGACGTAGAGACAGAGAAAGATGGAAAGTATAGGAGGAAAGAAAAGAGAGGGGGAAAAAAAAGAGAGGAGGAAAGAAAAGAGAGGGGAAAGAAAAGAGAGGAGGAAAGAAAAGAGAGGGGGAAAGAAAAGAGAGGGGGAAAGAAAAGAGAGGGGGAAAGAAAAGAGAGGGGAAAGAAAAGAGAGGGGAAAGAAAAGAGAGGGGGAAAGAAAAGAGAGGGGGAAAGAAAAGAGAGGGGAAAGAAAAGAGAGGAGGAAAGAAAAGAGAGGGGAAAGAAAAGAGAGGTGGAAAGAAAAGAGAAAGGAAAGAAAAGAGAGGGGGAAAGAAAAGAGAGGGGAAAGAAAAGAGAGGGAAAGGAGAGGGGGAAAGAAAAGAGAGGGGAAAGAAAAGAGAGGGGAAAGAAAAGAGAGGGGGAAAGAAAAGAGAGGGGGAAAGAAAAGAGAGAGGAAAGAAAAGAGAGGGGGAAAGAAAAGAGAGGGGAAAGAAAAGAGAGGGGAAAGAAAAAAGAGGGGGAAAGAAAAGAGAGGGGGAAAGAAAAGAGAGGGGGAAAGAAAAGAGAGGGGGAAAGAAAAGAGAGGGGAAAGAAAAGAGAGGGGAAAGAAAAGAGAGGGGGAAAGAAAAGAGAGGGGAAAAGTAATAGATTGAGCGTAAGGAGAGACATGCGCCACAGAAGGGGCCAGGTTGCGATGTGATGATGTAATGGTTTTGGCCCTCAGCCAATCAGACTGCGTGGGCCTCCCTCGCTACGCTGAAGTCATCATTGGTGATGTCACCACGGACTCTGTAGCAAGCAACGAATTAAACTTACCCCCCAAAAATGTAAAGGGACGCAAACCATACCACGCCTTCTAATGTAACCACAACAGTCCACCTGGGCCAACAGCCAGACACTCAGTCGTCATGGAAACCAGTGGTAAACACAGGGAGAAACAGTCGGATCCCCAGAATCCAACACGGATCACATCATCACTACAGCGAGCTTGGCCTGAGCTACAGAGGAACACGTTGTCTGACTTCAACAGGCCATGTGACATGGTCCCTTCCTTCCTTACTCAATGTACTCTACTAGGCAGTACTATGCTGTAATCAACTGTAGTGTACTACTCAACTGTAGTGTACTATGCTGTAATCAACTGTAGTGTACTACTCAACTAGACTGTACTATGCTGTAATCAACTGGACTGTACTACTCAATTGTACTGTACTATGCTGTAATCAACTGTAGTGTACTACTCAACTGTAATGTACTATGCTGTAATCAACTGTAGTGTACTATGCTGTAATCAACTGTAGTGTACTATGCTGTAATCAACTGTACTGTACTATGCTGTTATCAACTGTAGTGTACTACTCAACTGTACTGTACTATGCTGTAATCAACTGTAGTGTACTATGCTGTAATCAACTGTACTGTACTATGCTGTAATCAACTGTACTGCAACTATGCTGTAATCAACTGTACTGCAACTATGCTGTAATCAACTGTAGTGTACTACTCAACTGTACTGTACTATGCTGTAATCAACTGTAGTGTACTACTCACTTGTACTGTACTATGCTGTAATCAACTGTACTGCAACTATGCTGTAATCAACTGTAGTGTACTATGCTGTAATCATCTGTAGTGTACTATGCTGTAATCAACTGTAGTGTACTACTCAACTGTACTGTACTATGCTGTAATCAACTGTAGTGTACTATGCTGTAATCAACTGTACTGTACTATGCTGTAATCAACTGTACTGTACTATGCTGTAATCAACTGTACTGTACTATGCTGTAATCAACTGTAGTGTACTACTCAACTGTACTGTACTATGCTGTAATCAACTGTAGTGTACTACTCAACTGTACAGTACATGCTGTAATCAACTGTACTGCAACTATGCTGTAATCAACTGTAGTGTACTATGCTGTAATATCAACTGTGCTGTACTATGCTGTAATATCAACTGTGCTGTACGACTCAATTGTACTGTACTATGCTGTAATCAACTGTACTGTACTATGCTGTAATCAACTGTAGTGTACTAATCAACTGTCCTGTACTTTGCTGTAATCAACTGTAGTGTACTATGCTGTAATCAACTGTAGTGTACTATGCTGTAATCAACTGTACTGTACTAATCAACTGTCCTGTACTTTGCTGTTATCAACTGTAGTGTACTACTCAACTGTACTGTACTATGCTGTAATCAACTGTACTGTACTATGCTGTAATCAACTGTAGTGTACTACTCAACTGTACTGTACTATGCTGTAATCAACTGTAGTGTACTATGCTGTAATCAACTGTAGTGTACTATGCTGTAATCAACTGTAGTGTACTACTCAATTGTACTGTACTATGCTGTAATCAACTGTACTGTACTATGCTGTAATCAACTGTAGTGTACTATGCTGTAATCAACTGTACTGTACTAATCAACTGTCCTGTACTTTGCTGTTATCAACTGTAGTGTACTACTCAACTGTACTGTACTATGCTGTAATCAACTGTACTGTACTATGCTGTAATCAACTGTAGTGTACTACTCAACTGTTCTGTACTATGCTGTAATCAACTGTAGTGTACTATGCTGTAATCAACTGTAGTGTACTATGCTGTAATCAACTGTAGTGTACTACTCAATTGTACTGTACTATGCTGTAATCAACTGTACTGTACTATGCTGTAATCAACTGTAGTGCACTATGCTGTAATCAACTGTAGTGTACTATGCTGTAATCAACTGTACTGTACTATGCTGTAATCAACTGTAGTGTACTACTCAACTGTACTGTACTATGCTGTAATCAACTGTACTGTACTAATCAACTGTAGTGTACTATGCTGTAATCAACTGTACTGTACTATGCTGTAATCAACTGTAGTGTACTACTCAACTGTACTGTACTATGCTGTAATCAACTGTACTGTACTAATCAACTGTAGTGTACTATGCTGTAATCAACTGTAGTGTACTATGCTGTAATCAACTGTACTGTACTATGCTGTAATCAACTGTAGTGTACTACTCAACTGTACTGTACTATGCTGTAATCAACTGTAGTGTACTACTCAACTGTACTGTACTATGCTGTAATCAACTGTACTGTACTAATCAACTGTAGTGTACTATGCTGTAATCAACTGTACTGTACTAATCAACTGTAGTGTACTATGCTGTAATCAACTGTAGTATACTATGCTGTAATCAACTGTACTGTACTATGCTGTAATCAACTGTACTGTACTATGCTGTAATCAACTGTAGTGTACTACTCAACTGTACTGTACTATGCTGTAATCAACTGTACTGTACTATGCTGTAATCAACTGTACTGTACTACTCAACTGTACTGTACTATGCTGTAATCAACTGTACTGTACTATGCTGTAATCAACTGTAGTGTACTACTCAACTGTACTGTACTATGCTGTGTTGTGCTGTAACCTACTCTTCTGAAGAACTTCTGAAACTCTAGGGATGTGTCCCAAATGACACCCTATTCCCTATATAGTGCACTATGTTTGACCCGAGTCCTGCATTCTTAGAAAAAAGGATTGCAAAAGGGTTATTCGGCTGTCCCCATAGGAGAACCCTTTTTGATGCTATCTAAAACCTAGAAGGCTTTAAAGAACTCTTGTTGGTTCTAGGTAGAACCCTTTTGGTTCCAAGTATAACCCTTTTTGGTTCCATGTAAAACCATTTTGGGTTCCATGTAGAACTCTCTGTGGAAACACAAAACTGTTCTACCTGGAACCAACAAGAGTTCTTCAAAGCCTTTTAGGTTATAGATAGCACTTTTTTTTCTAAATGTGTATGGGCCCAGACCAAAGGGAATAGACCACTAGCAGCAGTGTCTACAGGATCTGAAACAGACCTCTAGCAGCAGTGTCTACAGGATCTGAAACAGACCTCTAGCAGCAGTGTCTACAGGATCTGAAACAGACCTCTAGCAGCAGTGTCTACAGGATCTGAAACAGACCTCTAGCAGCAGTGTCTACAGGATCTGAAACAGACCTCTAGCAGCAGTGTCTACAGGATCTGAAACAGACCTCTAGCAGCAGTGTCTACAGGATCTGAAACAGACCTCTAGCAGCAGTGTCTACAGGATCTGAAACAGACCTCTAGCAGCAGTGTCTACAGGATCTGAAACAGACCTCTAGCAGCAGTGTCTACAGGATCTGAAACAGACCTCTAGCAGCAGTGTCTACAGGATCTGAAACAGACCTCTAGCAGCAGTGTCTACAGGTTCTGAAACGTAGATTCTGAATTGATCAATGAATGTCACCGATTGGCCAGAGGAGTGACGTAAGAGTTCATAAAGGTTTGTTATACAGTATCAATAACATACCATCTGTCCAGCACATGGAATGACTAGACAATTCAACTCTCTTCCTCACACACAATAGATACAACCAGATACAACACATAGCTACCTTTATCTCTAGTTAGTACATTTATTATTTTTATTTTATTTTTTATTGAACCTTTATTTAGTTAGTAACTGTATGTGTGACAGGTTTTAGAAAGCAGGACCAGATGTCAGGAGTTGAGAGGAAAGACAGAGCCATGCCTAATCTCCCTGTTCAGCCGTGTGATAACCACAGCCATGTTACCCACACCACCTTCCTCTCTCTCTAATTCATAAAGGCCTAATAAATGAGACTGTCTGGGGAATGACAGCCAGCTCCAGACAGAACAAGTTATGGTTACACAGCAGAGGGGAGAGAG
>NC_052338.1:27890439-27937032 GCF_016432855.1 Salvelinus namaycush
CTCTTTCGCTTTCTCTCTTTCTCTCCCCCCTCCCTCCTCTCTGAGGGTCAATACTGTGTGTGTTTGGGATTCAGGCGTCCTGGTTGTAGATACACACCCTGTTAGCAGGATTAGCCTTGTTGTCCTATCAGTGTAAACCTGGGATTAAGCCTAGCTCTCAGGGGACGAACACACATTAGCAAGGATGTGTCTGGATTTTTTTATTGTGTGTGTGTCCTGGCTACAATGTCTTCTGTATGCTTTCTGCAGTACTTTATCTATTCACTCACCATGGAACAGACCTCTACTATCCAGAATACAGACCTCTACTATCCAGAATACAGATCTCTACAATCCAGAGTACAGACCTCTACTATCCAGAGTACAGACCTCTACATCCAGAGAACAGACCTCTACTATCCAGAGTACAGACCTCTACTATCCAGAGTACAGACCTCTACATCCAGAATACAGACCTCTACTATCAAGAGTACAGACCTCTACTATCCAGAGTACAGACCTCTACTATCCAGAATACAGATATTTACTATCCAGAATACAGACCTCTACTATCCAGAGTACAGACCTCTACTATCCAGAGTACAGACCTCTACATCCAGAATACAGACCTCTACATCCAGAGTACAGACCTCTACATCCAGAATACAGACTTCTACTATCCAGAGTACAGACCTCTACATCCAGAATACAGACCTCTACTATCCAGAATACAGACCTCTACTATCCAGAGTACAGACCTCTACTATCCAGAATACAGACCTCTACTATCCAGAATACAGACCACTACTATGCAGAATACAGACCTCTACTATCCAGAATACAGACCTCTACTGTCCAGAGTACAGACATCTACATCCAGAGTACAGACATCTACATCCAGAGTACAGACCTCTACTATCCAGAATACAGACCTCTACTATCCAGAGAACACACCTCTACATCCAGAATACAGACCTCTACTATCCAGAGTACAGACCTCTACTATCCAGAAAACAGACCTCTACATCCAGAGTACAGACCTCTACTATCCAGAATACAGACTTCTACTATACAGAATACAGACTTCTACTGTCCAGAATACAGACCTCTACTATCCAGAATACAGACCTCTACTATCCAGAATACAGACTTCTACTATCCAGAATACAGACCTCTAGTATCCAGAATACAGACCTCTACTATCCAGAGTACAGACCTCTACTATCCAGAATACAGACCTCTACTATCCAGAATACAGACATCTACTATCCAGAGTACAGACATCTACATCCAGAGTACAGACCTCTACTATCCAGAATACAGACCTCTACTATCCAGAGTACAGACCTCTACTATCCAGAATACAGACCTCTACTATCCTGAATACAGACCTCTACTATCCAGAGTACAGACATCTACATCCAGAGTTCAGACCTCTACTATCCAGAATACAGACCTCTACTATCCAGAGTACAGACATCTACATCCAGAATACAGACCTCTACTATCCAGAGTACAGACATCTACATCCAGAGTTCAGACCTCTACTATCCAGAATACAGACCTCTACTATCCAGAGTACAGACATCTACATCCAGAATACAGACCTCTACTATCCAGAGTACAGACCTCTACTATCCAGAGTTCAGACCTCTACTATCCAGAATACAGACCTCTACTATCCAGAATACAGACCTCTACTATCCAGAGTACAGACATCTACATCCAGAGTTCAGACCTCTACTATCCAGAATACAGACCTCTACTATCCAGAGTACAGACCTCTACTATCCAGAATACAGACCTCTACTATCCAGAGTACAGACCTCTACTATCCAGAATACAGACCTCTACTATCCAGAGTACAGACCTCTACTATCCAGAATACAGACCTCTACTATCCAGAGTACAGACATCTACTATCCAGAATACAGACCTCTACTATCCAGAGTACAGACCTCTACTATCCAGAATACAGACCTCTACTATCCAGAGTACAGACCTCTACTATCCAGAATACAGACCTCTACTATCCAGAGTACAGACCTCTACTATCCAGAATACAGACCTCTACTATCCAGAGTACAGACGTCTACTATCCAGAATACAGACCTCTACTATCCAGAATACAGACCTCTACTATCCAGAGTACAGACCTCTACTATCCAGAATACAGACCTCTACTATCCAGAGTACAGACCTCTACTATCCAGAATACAGACACTATTTCTACTTCTGCTGCCCTGTCTGTTCTGTGTGAAAACCGCAGTTTAAAGAGTGAACCACGGGAGTGAATGTGGCTGGTGAAGAGAGAGGGAGAGAATGAGAGAGAGGCCGAGGGGAAGAGGGGAGCAGGGGGCGTGTGGGGGTGATGATGACTGGTCTCAGGGTAAAGGTCAGCCCCCTTAGCCATGGTTCACTCCTGCTCTGGGAGCCAGTCACGACCCGGTCAGCGGAGGTTCAGGTGTCACTGGGATATGGCTGAGTGACGGGACCGAGACCTCTCCTCCTCTATCCTATGTGGAATCTTCAACCCCCCCCCCCCCCCCCCCCAAGCCTCCATAAACTAAACATTACCCCAGCGTTTCACTCAGCAGGCTAGCAGACTGTGGTAGCACTCTGGAATTTGATGTATTCAGTCTACACTCACACACTGTGTGCCTGCTTCACACAACACTTATACAAACACCGGAAAACACACACACACACACACACACACACACACACACACACACACACACACACACACACACACACACACACACACACACACACACACACACACACACACACACACACACACACACACACACACACACACACACACACACGTGTATGGGTGGTGTGTGAAAGTGGTTTGTGTTAGACTGTGTCATGAGGATCTTACTGCTGATAGGTTGACAGCGTTGACCAGGCCAGAAAGCTAGAGTGTCTGGAGGCTAAATATGGTCAATGATGTCATGATGCTTTGTGAGCATGGTTGACTATGTCATAATGCTCCATATTGACAGAGCAACTATAGAATTATAAAGCTATATCATAATAAGATTGAAACCCTCTAAGCTACGGGGGGATCTCTTACCACAATCTTGCACCGATTTCCTTCACTTTCGGCTCAAAGGAAGCGTGTTGTCCTCTTGCATCCAGCTGACCAGTTAATACTCAGCTGCGTTTCTATTTTTGTTTATTTTCACAGATTTTGTGTTTTGGAATATCCGGTATCCCTAGCATACTATGCTGTCACAATATAAATTATATAAGCATTTGTTGGGCAATTTACAACCAGTAGCCTGGGCCTGTCCGTTCTCACGTAACAGTAGGCCTATCAAACCAGACCAACGACAACAGAAGGCCTATCAAACCAGACCAACGACAACAGAAGGCCTATCAAACCAAACCAACGACAACAGTAGGCCTATCAAACCAGACCAACAACAGTAGGCCTATCAAACCAGACTGACAACAGAAGGCCTATCAAACCAGACCAACGACAACAGAAGGCCTATCAAACCAGACCAACGACAACAGAAGGCCTATCAAACCAGACCAACGACAACAGTAGGCCTATCAAACCAGACCAACGACAACAGAAGGCCTATCAAACCAGACCAACGACAACAGAAGGCCTATCAAACCAGACCAACGACAACAGAAGGCCTATCAAACCAGACTGACAACAACAGAAGGCCTATCAAACCAGACCAACAACAGTAGGCCTATCAAACCAGACCAACGACAACAGAAGGCCTATCAAACCAGACCAACGACAACAGAAGGCCTATCAAACCAGACTGACAACAACAGAAGGCCTATCAAACCAGACCAACAACAGTAGGCCTATCAAACCAGACCAACAACAGAAGGCCTATCAAACCAGACCAACGACAACAGTAGGCCTATCAAACCAGACCAACAACAACAGTAGGCCTATCAAACCAGACCAACAACAACAGAAGGCCTATCAAACCAGACTGACAACAGAAGGCCTATCAAACCAGACTGACAACAGAAGGCCTATCAAACCAGACCAACAACAACAGAAGGCCTATCAAACCAGACCAACGACAACAGAAGGCCTATCAAACCAGACTGACAACAGAAGGCCTATCAAACCAGACTGACAACAGAAGGCCTATCAAACCAGACCAACAACAACAGAAGGCCTATCAAACCAGACCAACGACAACAGAAGGCCTATCAAACCAGACCAACAACAACAGAAGGCCTATCAAACCAGACCAACGACAACAGAAGGCCTATCAAACCAGACTGACAACAGAAGGCCTATCAAACCAGACCAACGACAACAGAAGGCCTATCAAACCAGACCAACAACAACAGAAGGCCTATCAAACCAGACCAACAACAACAGAAGGCCTATCAAACCAGACTGACAACAGAAGGCCTATCAAACCAGACTGACAACAGAAGGCCTATCAAACCAGACTGACAACAGAAGGCCTATCAAACCAGACTGACAACAGAAGGCCTATCAAACCAGACCAACGACAACAGAAGGCCTATCAAACCAGACCAACGACAGAAGGCCTATCAAACCAGACCAACGACAGAAGGCCTATCAAACCAGACCAACAACAGAAGGCCTATCAAACCAGACCAACGACAACAGTAGGCCTATCAAACCAGACCAACAACAGAAGGCCTATCAAACCAGACCAACGACAACAGTAGGCCTATCAAACCAGACCAACGACAGAAGGCCTATCAAACCAGACCAACAACAGAAGGCCTATCAAACCAGACCAACGACAACAGTAGGCCTATCAAACCAGACCAACGACAACAGAAGGCCTATCAAACCAGACCAACAACAGAAGGCCTATCAAACCAGACCAACGACAACAGTAGGCCTATCAAACCAGACCAACGACAACAGAAGGCCTATCAAACCAGACCAACGACAGAAGGCCTATCAAACCAGACCAACAACAGAAGGCCTATCAAACCAGACCAACGACAACAGTAGGCCTATCAAACCAGACCAACGACAGAAGGCCTATCAAACCAGACCAACAACAGAAGGCCTATCAAACCAGACCAACGACAACAGTAGGCCTATCAAACCAGACCAACGACAACAGAAGGCCTATCAAACCAGACCAACAACAGAAGGCCTATCAAACCAGACTGACAACAACAGAAGGCCTATCAAACCAGACCAACGACAACAGTAGGCCTATCAAACCAGACTGACAACAGTAGGCCTATCAAACCAGACTGACAACAGAAGGCCTATCAAACCAGACCAACGACAGCAGAAGGCCTATCGAACCAGACCAACAACAGTAGGCCTATCAAACCAGACCAACGACAACAGAAGGCCTATCAAACCAGACCAACGACAACAGAAGGCCTATCGAACCAGACCAACGACAACAGAAGGCCTATCAAACCAGACCAACGACAACAGAAGGCCTATCAAACCAGACCAACGACAACAGAAGGCCTATCGAACCAGACTGACAACAGAAGGCCTATCAAACCAGACTGACAACAGAAGGCCTATCAAACCAGACCAACGACAACAGTAGGCCTATCAAACCAGACCAACGACAACAGAAGGCCTATCAAACCAGACCAACAACAGAAGGCCTATCAAACCAGACTGACAACAACAGAAGGCCTATCAAACCAGACCAACGACAACAGTAGGCCTATCAAACCAGACTGACAACAGTAGGCCTATCAAACCAGACTGACAACAGAAGGCCTATCAAACCAGACCAACGACAGCAGAAGGCCTATCGAACCAGACCAACAACAGTAGGCCTATCAAACCAGACCAACGACAACAGAAGGCCTATCAAACCAGACCAACGACAACAGAAGGCCTATCGAACCAGACCAACGACAACAGAAGGCCTATCAAACCAGACCAACGACAACAGAAGGCCTATCAAACCAGACCAACGACAACAGAAGGCCTATCGAACCAGACTGACAACAGAAGGCCTATCAAACCAGACTGACAACAGAAGGCCTATCAAACCAGACTGACAACAGAAGGCCTATCGAACCAGACTGACAACAGAAGGCCTATCAAACCAGACTGACAACAGAAGGCCTATCAAACCAGACTGACAACAGAAGGCCTATCAAACCAGACTGACAACAGAAGGCCTATCAAACCAGACTGACAACAGAAGGCCTATCAAACCAGACTGACAACAGAAGGCCTATCAAACCAGACCAACAACAGAAGGCCTATCAAACCAGACCAACAACAGAAGGCCTATCGAACCAGACTGACAACAGAAGGCCTATCAAACCAGACTGACAACAGAAGGCCTATCAAACCAGACTGACAACAGAAGGCCTATCAAACCAGACCAACAACAGTAGGCCTATCAAACCAGACCAACGACAACAGTAGGCCTATCAAACCAGACCAACAACAGTAGGCCTATCAAACCAGACCAACGACAACAGAAGGCCTATCAAACCAGACCAACGACAACAGAAGGCCTATCAAACCAGACCAACAACAGTAGGCCTATCAAACCAGACCAACGACAACAGAAGGCCTATCAAACCAGACCAACAACAACAGAAGGCCTATCAAACCAGACCAACGACAACAGAAGGCCTATCAAACCAGACCAACAACAACAGAAGGCCTATCAAACCAGACCAACGACAACAGAAGGCCTATCAAACCAGACCAACGACAACAGAAGGCCTATCAAACCAGACCAACGACAACAGAAGGCCTATCAAACCAGACTCACAACAACAGAAGGCCTATCAAACCAGACTGACAACAACAGAAGGCCTATCAAACCAGACTGACAACAACAGAAGGCCTATCAAACCAGACCAACAACAGTAGGCCTATCAAACCAGACTGACAACAACAGAAGGCCTATCAAACCAGACCAACAACAGAAGGCCTATCAAACCAGACTGACAACAACAGAAGGCCTATCAAACCAGACTGACAACAACAGAAGGCCTATCAAACCAGACTGACAACAACAGAAGGCCTATCAAACCAGACCAACAACAGAAGGCCTATCAAACCAGACTGACAACAACAGAAGGCCTATCAAACCAGACCAACAACAACAGTAGGCCTATCAAACCAGACCAACAACAGAAGGCCTATCAAACCAGACTGACAACAACAGAAGGCCTATCAAACCAGACTGACAACAACAGAAGGCCTATCAAACCAGACTGACAACAACAGTAGGCCTATCAAACCAGACCAACAACAGTAGGCCTATCAAACCAGACTGACAACAACAGTAGGCCTATCAAACCAGACCAACAACAACAGTAGGCCTATCAAACCAGACCAACGACAACAGTAGGCCTATCAAACCAGACCAACAACAACAGTAGGCCTATCAAACCAGACCAACGACAACAGAAGGCCTATCAAACCAGACCAACAACAACAGAAGGCCTATCAAACCAGACCAACAACAACAGAAGGCCTATCAAACCAGACTGACAACAACAGAAGGCCTATCAAACCAGACCAACGACAACAGAAGGCCTATCAAACCAAACCAACGACAACAGAAGGCCTATCAAACCAGACTGACAACAACAGAAGGCCTATCAAACCAGACCAACGACAACAGAAGGCCTATCAAACCAGACTGACAACAACAGAAGGCCTATCAAACCAGACTGACAACAACAGTAGGCCTATCAAACCAGACCAACAACAGTAGGCCTATCAAACCAGACTGACAACAACAGTAGGCCTATCAAACCAGACCAACAACAACAGTAGGCCTATCAAACCAGACCAACGACAACAGTAGGCCTATCACACCAGACCAACAACAACAGTAGGCCTATCAAACCAGACCAACGACAACAGAAGGCCTATCAAACCAGACCAACAACAACAGAAGGCCTATCAAACCAGACCAACAACAACAGAAGGCCTATCAAACCAGACCAACAACAGTAGGCCTATCAAACCAGACCAACGACAACAGAAGGCCTATCAAACCAGACCAACGACAACAGTAGGCCTATCAAACCAGACCAACAACAGTAGGCCTATCAAACCAGACCAACGACAACAGAAGGCCTATCAAACCAGACCAACGACAACAGAAGGCCTATCAAACCAGACCAACAACAGTAGGCCTATCAAACCAGACCAACGACAACAGAAGGCCTATCAAACCAGACCAACAACAACAGAAGGCCTATCAAACCAGACCAACGACAACAGAAGGCCTATCAAACCAGACCAACAACAACAGAAGGCCTATCAAACCAGACCAACGACAACAGAAGGCCTATCAAACCAGACCAACGACAACAGAAGGCCTATCAAACCAGACCAACGACAACAGAAGGCCTATCAAACCAGACTGACAACAACAGAAGGCCTATCAAACCAGACTGACAACAACAGAAGGCCTATCAAACCAGACTGACAACAACAGAAGGCCTATCAAACCAGACCAACAACAGTAGGCCTATCAAACCAGACTGACAACAACAGAAGGCCTATCAAACCAGACCAACAACAGAAGGCCTATCAAACCAGACTGACAACAACAGAAGGCCTATCAAACCAGACTGACAACAACAGAAGGCCTATCAAACCAGACTGACAACAACAGAAGGCCTATCAAACCAGACCAACAACAGAAGGCCTATCAAACCAGACTGACAACAACAGAAGGCCTATCAAACCAGACCAACAACAACAGTAGGCCTATCAAACCAGACCAACAACAGAAGGCCTATCAAACCAGACTGACAACAACAGAAGGCCTATCAAACCAGACTGACAACAACAGAAGGCCTATCAAACCAGACTGACAACAACAGTAGGCCTATCAAACCAGACCAACAACAGTAGGCCTATCAAACCAGACTGACAACAACAGTAGGCCTATCAAACCAGACCAACAACAACAGTAGGCCTATCAAACCAGACCAACGACAACAGTAGGCCTATCAAACCAGACCAACAACAACAGTAGGCCTATCAAACCAGACCAACGACAACAGAAGGCCTATCAAACCAGACCAACAACAACAGAAGGCCTATCAAACCAGACCAACAACAACAGAAGGCCTATCAAACCAGACTGACAACAACAGAAGGCCTATCAAACCAGACCAACGACAACAGAAGGCCTATCAAACCAAACCAACGACAACAGAAGGCCTATCAAACCAGACTGACAACAACAGAAGGCCTATCAAACCAGACCAACGACAACAGAAGGCCTATCAAACCAGACTGACAACAACAGAAGGCCTATCAAACCAGACTGACAACAACAGTAGGCCTATCAAACCAGACCAACAACAGTAGGCCTATCAAACCAGACTGACAACAACAGTAGGCCTATCAAACCAGACCAACAACAACAGTAGGCCTATCAAACCAGACCAACGACAACAGTAGGCCTATCACACCAGACCAACAACAACAGTAGGCCTATCAAACCAGACCAACGACAACAGAAGGCCTATCAAACCAGACCAACAACAACAGAAGGCCTATCAAACCAGACCAACAACAACAGAAGGCCTATCAAACCAGACTGACAACAACAGAAGGCCTATCAAACCAGACCAACGACAACAGAAGGCCTATCAAACCAAACCAACGACAACAGAAGGCCTATCAAACCAGACTGACAACAACAGAAGGCCTATCAAACCAGACCAACGACAACAGAAGGCCTATCAAACCAGACCAACGACAACAGAAGGCCTATCAAACCAGACCAACAACAACAGAAGGCCTATCAAACCAGACCAACGACAACAGAAGGCCTATCAAACCAGACTGACAACAGAAGGCCTATCAAACCAGACTGACAACAGAAGGCCTATCAAACCAGACTGACAACAGAAGGCCTATCAAACCAGACTGACAACAGAAGGCCTATCAAACCAGACCAACAACAGAAGGCCTATCAAACCAGACCAACAACAGTAGGCCTATCAAACCAGACTGACAACAGAAGGCCTATCGAACCAGACTGACAACAGAAGGCCTATCAAACCAGACTGACAACAGAAGGCCTATCAAACCAGACTGACAACAGAAGGCCTATCAAACCAGACTGACAACAGAAGGCCTATCAAACCAGACTGACAACAGTAGGCCTATCAGACCAGACTGACAACTTCCTAACCTATTCGAAATTGTTCACAGATCATGACAATTAGCCAAAATAATTTGGCTATATTTAGTCTGCATGAAATTGTGCTTTGCTGGGGGGTTATTGAGTGAATGATTCTGTAATGGTTGCAGTCCACAAAGATGGAATTGCATTGATTCAAATGTATCAGCTCCATTAATTTACCACCCATACGGTGGGGTGCTGCTAGCGGAAGTTCATGTGATCTCTGTGAAAGAAACCCCTTGACCATTGCTGACCATGTCATAATTCTAGTGTTCACAGGTTACCATGGTTAGTGATGTCATAATCACTTGTCAATGTGGTGGACTCTGTCTTAATGCTCCATTTCAATAGATCAGCCATTGACCATTGCTGACCAGGTCATAAAGCCAAAGTGTCGATAGGTTAACCAATGTTGACCACATGTCAGGATGTTTTGACCGGGGTTGATCGTGTCGTGACTTGCATTTAGGTTGACCGTTCCTGATGATATCATAACTGTGTCATAAAATTTGGGATATATCCTTATTTTCACCACCCTGTTGTCTGGTTGGATTGCCTGGGGAAACTGTGAATACACACTTACAGCTACAGACACAGGTGTAGGTAAAGGGAGAGAGAGAGAGAGAGAGAGAGAGAGAGAGAGAGAGAGAGAGAGAGAGAGAGAGAGAGAGAGAGAGAGAGAGAGAGAGAGAGAGAGAGAGAGAGAGAGAGAGAGAGAGAGAGAGAGAGAGAGAGAGAGAGAGAGAGAGAGAGGGCGAGACAAACACACACACAGCAGGCAAGCAGGGAAATCTAGTGAAGTAAGAGTGCTTAAGGCATTTCATATCAACCCCACAAAAAGTCTTCAAAAAGCAACCCACTACTACGAACAATTACTGTTCCAGAATGCACCTTCTTTAGAAGACATACAGGAAGTTCTAACAGAGAGATGCCACCACTGTTCAGCTTAATAACGACAGAATATGTTGATCTCATTGCATAAACCAATGATTGTTCCCAAGGCACGTCAGTCCCGTAAAGGTTAAAGGGAAGCTATTCTAATCAGAGCCTCTTTATACAACAGCAGCTCAATAAGGTCAACTGGTGTCACAACATTCACAACAGGGAGGGTGTTTGTGTATGTGTGTGTGGGGGGGCTCTCTTGTCTACCTTCATTCTCTCCCTTTCTGCATCTCTCTCTTTCTCTGTCATCTCATTTTGTCTCATTTTTGTGCTAGTGTAACACACATATTCTCAAACATACACACATGCTCTCTCTCTCTCTCTCTCTCTCTCCTCTCTCTCTCCTCTCTCTCTCTCTCTCTCTCTCTCTCTCTCTCTCTCTCTCTCTCTCTCTCTCTCTCTCTCTCTCTCTCTCTCTCTCTCTCTCTCTCACACACACATACACACACACACACACACACACACCGCGACACAGTGGCATGTGACGGGGTGATCCTTGGGCCGATCGGCTGTATTGATTATTGGGCCTGAGGAGGCTTGTGGAGCGGCAGCAGTAATTAGGCCGTTTTGGTGTGGATTAGCTGAGAGAAAAGGTCACCCACTCAACATTACTGGCAGGACAGGGAGGAGGGGGGAGGAAGGGGAGGAGGGTGGAGGAAGGGTGGAGGAGGGGGAGGAGGGGGGAGAAGGAGAGGTGGCTGGACCCTAGATGGGATGACCATGATAGGCAGGGTCCATATACAGCCACTTGTTTTGTAACACAATGACTCACACTTGTTAATTCATACACTCGTATAAACGATACATTCACATTTAGTTGTTCAATGTTTTGTCTATTGCTAAGACGGCCTGTACACCCCTTCTTTTTAAGCTGTAGAGCTCCACCATACTGTGTCTTATGTGAATTTCTCTCTCTCTCTTCCTCTCTCTCTCGTTCTGCAGGATGAGATGGGTTCACAACCTGTAGTCCAGGGTTTCAGAGTGTTTCTGAGAAGGTCATGACCCCCAGAGTGTTACCTGGACAAACATCTCTGACAGAGGCTTCTGGCTGCAGAGGGAAATGGAATGTTCCTTTTTGTTTTAGTTTTTTTTATGTCCTCACATTTTTTCTCAGAGTAGAAAACATGTCTAACTAAACCTAACTAACCCTAACCCTAGCTCAATGTTGATGAAGAACTAAGGTGTTTGTAGAAAGTGTGTTTAGTTAGCTAGTCATCAGTGTATAGTCTATAGTGGGGACCTATGTGTGTTACTTGTCATTTAGAGGATTATATAAATGGAATTTACCCTAAAAGCTGTTAGAAATATACTGGTGTACTGAAATATGTACAACAATGTCATGAAATATCTCCATATATTAATGAAGAACTGTAGGGGAATCTGTTTTTAACAATTTAGCTGTTTAATCATTTACATTCTCCCTCCTACATCATGGCTATAACTGGACTCAAATATAGGATTACTGACTTAAATACAAACTACTGAACAAAAATATAAATGCAACATGCAATCATTTCAAAGATTTTACTGAGTTACAGTTCATATAAGGAAATCAGTTAATTGAAATAAATAAATTAGGCTCTAATCTCTAGATTTCAGTAGTAGTACTGGCAGTAGGAATACAGATATGCATCTGTTGGTCACAGATACCTTAAAAAAAAGTAGGGGCGTGGATCAGAAAACCAGTCAGTATCTGGTGTGACCAGAATTTGCCTCATGAAGCACGACACATCTCCTTCACATAGAGTTGATCAGGCTGTTGATTGTGGCCTGTGGAATGTTGTTCCACTCCTCTTTAATGCGAAGTTGCTGGATATTGGCGGGAACTGGAACACGTTGTTGTACACGTCAATCCAGAGCATCCCAAACATGTTCAATGGGTGACATGTATGGTGAGTATGCAGACCATGGAAGAACTGGCACATTTTCAGCTTCCAGGAATTGTGTACAGATCTTTGCGACATGGGGCCGTGCATTATCATGCTGAAACATGAGGTGATGAATGACACGACAATGGGTCTCTGGATCTCGTCACGGTATCTCTGTGCTTTCAAATTGCCATCTATAAAATGCAACTGGGTTTGTTGTCTGTAGCTTATGCCTGCCCATACCTTAACCCCACCGCCACCATGGGGCACTCTGTTCACAACGTTGACATCAGCAAACTGCTCACCCACACGATGTCATACACATGGTCTACGATTGTGAGACCGGTTGGACGTGCTGCCAAATTCTCTAAAACGATGTTGGCGGCAGCTTATGGTATAGAAATTAACATTATATTCCCAGGCAACATTTCTGGTGGACATTTGCAAAATTGCAAACCTTGAGACATCTGTGGCATTGTGTTGTGTGACAAAACTGCAAATGTTAGAGTGGACTTTTCTTGTCCCCAGCACAAGGTGCACCTGTGTAATGATATTGCTGATATTGCTGTTTAATCAGCTTCTTGATATGCCACACCTGTCAGGTGGATGGATTATCTTGGCAAAGGAGAAATGCTCATTAACAGATTTGCAAACAAATTTGTGCTCAACATTTGAGAGAAATAAGCTTTTTGTGCATATGGAACATTTCTGGGATCTTTTATTTCAGCTCATGAAACATATGACCAACACTTTACATGTTGATTTTATATTTTTGTTCAGTGTAGATAGTGTATTACTTGGCAGTACTTGCCTAACCACCATACGATCATTCTACTGTGCATGAGTCAGGGAGAGGAAGCTCAGTGCTTGTGCAAAGCTGCAGCGCTCCTAGTGGAAAGATCATGCAAGCGTCTCAGAACTTATCCTGGCAAAATTACCAGATGGGGAGAGACTTGTGGGTTTACATAATGACTGTGTATGGGTGTGAGTTGGCACTTCCTGTGTGTGTGTGTACATGCACGTTCTCCCACCCATACGTGTATAGTTTTTATGCAGATGTGTTTGACCTCTCCAAGTGTATATTGTCTCTCCAATTGTAAAGAAATGAGATGGCTGGACTGAGGAGGGCCCGCGTGTTGCCGGTTCCTGCTCCACCACTATGTTTTGGCTAGTTTTGCATAAATCTTTACTTTGTTTGCTCATAATGTTCATGCAATAATTTCCTACGACCGACAAACACTTCTGGAGCATGAATTGGAAGCTACACATGTATATCTCAGCCTCCCAGATCTGGAATAGTACATTCCCTCCAGCGGGCTGACCTGTTGCTGCTAACGAAGATGCCAGAAGGCAACGAAGAAGAGGAAGGAAAGGGGGAGTCCAAGCTGAAAAGACAGGCTACACGGCCTCCTCTTCCTAGTGTCCTGATGGCTAATGTCCAATCGCTGGAAAATACACTTTGAGAACTCAGAGCAAGGCTTCAATCAAAGAGGGGGATCAGGGAATGCTGTGTCTTTATTTTTACTGAGACATGGCTTACGGACAATACACTTGACTCTGCTATTCAACCAGACGGCTTCTGGTAAGAGTCGGGGGGATGGGTATGTTTCCTCATGAACAACTCCTGTACCAAAGTTAAAAACATCCACCCAGAACTGAGCCATCAACATTGAGGAATATACATTGTCAGTCACAGGCTTCATTAGGAAATGTGTTGATGACGTTGTACCCACAATAACAATCTGGACACCCCAACCAAAAACCCTGGATGAACGGAAAAACCGGTATCATGCTGCAAGCCCGTACTGCAGTATTTTGTGTCAGCAGAACAAACCCTGATGACTCAGTGGCGTTCGACGTGTACAAGGTAAGCAGGTACGAGCTCCACAAATCCATCTGGGGCGCAAAAAGACAATACAGACTGAAACTTGAATTGATGTTTGACAACTCAGATTTGCGTTGCATGTGGTAAGGACTACAGACTAGCACAGACTACAAAGGAAAATCCACCTGTGCGGTGCCCACCAAAGCCTCCCTCCCAGACGAGCTTAACACAGTCTATGCTTGCTTCGAGGCAGACAATACCGAGCCATCCAGGAAGACTCTAGCTTCTCCGGACAACCAGGTGCTTTCGATCTTCAAGGCTGACGTGGCGAAAACTCTCAAAGGAGTGAATACTCACAAAGCCCAGATGACATCCCTGGCTGTGTCCTCAGAGTGTGTGCTGACCAGCTGGCGTGCATATTCTCTGACATCTTCATCCTGTTCCTGTCCCAGGCTGTGGTCCCCACATGCTTTAAGGAGACTACCCTTGTCCCAGTGCCCAATAAAAAGAACGTGACATGCCCAAATGACTATCGCCACATCGTGCTCACCTCGGTCATCAGGAAGTGCTTTAAGAGGCTGTCATGGCCCACATCAAGGCCAGCATGCCAGGCACACTGGACCCACTCCAATTGACTTACCGCTCCAACAGATCCACGGAGATACCATTTCCATTGCTATTCATATGGCCGTAACACATCTGGACAAGATAAACACCTATGTGAGAATGCTGTTCATTGACTACAGTTCAGCATTCAACACTATTGTTCCCTCCAAACTCGACACCAAGCTCAGAGCCCTGGGTTAAGACACCACAATCTGCAACTGGATCTTGGACTTCTTGACGGGCAGACCACCACAGGCTGTGAGGATTAGCAACAACACCTCCTCCACACTCACTTTTAACACAGGGCCCCCCCAGGGGTGTCCTCAGTCCTCTGCTGTACTTCCTGTTCACCCACAACTGTGTGGCTTTGCACGACACCAACTCCATCTTCAAGTTTGCTGAAGACACCACGGTTGTGGTCCTGATAACCAAAAACGACAAGTCAGCCTATAGGGAGGAGGTAAGTGAACTGGCATTGTGGTGTCATGACAACAAACTCTCCCTCAACGTCAGCAAAACAAAGGAGTTGATTGTTGACTTCAGGAAGCAGAGGAGGGAACATGCCCCAATCCACCTCAATGGTACTGTAGTAGAGAGAGTCATTTGTTTTAAGTTCCTCTGCATCCACATCACTGATGACTTGTCATGGACAAACATCACCACCACTGTTGTCAAGAGGGAGCAACAGCATCTCTACGTCCTAACACGGCTGAAGAAATTCGGAATGCTGCCCCGGTTCCTCTCCAAATACAACCGCTGCATCATCGAGAGCATCCAAACCAGTTGCATCACGGCCTGGTACGGGAATTGCTTTGTCCATGACTGCAGTGGGTGGTGACGACGACCCAGTTCATCACTGGGCCATTGCTTCCACCCATCCTGGACATTTACTGGAAACGGTGCTTGAGGTAGGTACGCAGCATCATCAAGGACCCCCACACACCCCAGCCATGAACTGTTTTCTCCCTTACCATTTGACAGACGGTATCGGAGCATGAGGTCTGATACCAACAGGCTCACAGAACACTTGAACTGGACTGACCCCCTGCACTGATTCTCTGCACCTTAGCACACATCACAACTGCTGCTACCAGCCTCCTGTTACCCTGCTCAATTCAAACACTTTCCCCATCCCTCCTTCCCCAATACACTTGGAAATATTGTACTATAAATTGTGCCTTCCTGTATTATACTTATGGTAAAATGTAGATTATATTCTACTGCCATTTACTTTGTGTTTGTATTCTTATCTTCTACTATTTCTTATTGTTGTTGATTGTCGAGAAGGAACCTGCAAGTATGTGTAACGGCGTTCCTCTTCCTCTTCATCCGAAGAGGAGGAGCAGGGATTAAACCAAAATGCAGCGTTGCGATTTGACATGATATTTATTAAATAAACCGAAAACACGAAGAACACTTGAAAAGATACAAAACAACAAAACGACGTAGACTGACCTGAACGTAAGAACTTACATGAAACACGAAGAACGCACGAACAGGAAAACAGACTACACAAAACCGAACGAACAAAACAAACCGAGACAGTCCCGTGTGGCGCGACAAACACTGACACAGGAAACAACCACCCACAACAATCAATGTGAAAACACCTACCTTAATATGATTCTCAATCAGAGGAGATGAAAACCACCTGCCTCTAATTGAGAACCATATCAGGTACCCATTAAACCAACATAGAAACAGAAAACATAGACTGCCCACCCAAACTCACGTCCTGACCAACATACACATACAAAACTAACAGAAAACAGGTCAGGAACGTGACAGTATGCATTTGTTGGACTATGTATACCATGCATATATCCCATATACTCGACTAAAAAAACTTGAAACTGTCTCTCCAAGTGTGTACAGTATATTGTCTGTAAATGTCAGTGAAGATGCCAGGGAACACAGACATGAAGAAGTGTATTGGTCTGCTGCCTGTCTGTCTGTGGATGAATGGCGACAGAGCAAGACACCATACAGGTAAAGGCCAAACAAACAGAGGATCAGTTCCAACAGCCAAAACCAACCACAACCACAACCAGCCACAACCAACCACAACCAGCCACAACCATCCACAACCATCCACAACCAGCCACAACCAGCCACAACCAGCCACAACCATTCACAACCAGCCACAACCATCCACAACCAGCCACAACCAGCCACAACCAGCCACAACCATCCACAACCATCCACAACCATCCACAACCAGCCACAACCATCCACAACCATCCACAACCATCCACAACCATTCACAACCAGCCACAACCAGCCACAACCAGCCACAACCATCCACAACCATCCACAACCATCCACAACCAGCCACAACCATCCACAACCATCCACAACCATTCACAACCATCCACAACCATCCACAACCAGCCACAACCATCCACAACCATCCACAACCAGCCACAACCATCCACAACCATCCACAACCATTCACAACCAGCCACAACCATCCACAACCATCCACAACCAGCCACAACCATCCACAACCATCCACAACCATTCACAACCAGCCACAACCATCCACAACCATTCACAACCAGCCACAACCATCCACAACCATCCACAACCAGCCAAAACCCAGAGAATAATTAAGTTATCCCTAGACATTGATCTGAGGTCAGTTAGCTTTTTTGCTTTGTAATGGTTATGATTAAGATTAAGTTAAGGAAAGCTAATCTCAGATCTGTGCCTAAAGAATACTTCTACTCGGAGGCCAAAACTTTCCTTGAGCAACTCTCCTCCCCTTCCCCACACAAAATATACATGAAAATATTAATTATGTTATTGTTAAATATGTACATTTATAGCAGGATAGAGAAAGTCACCTTGAAGCCACCTACAAGAGTTTAAAAGGCTGTGTTGCCCTTGGGAAATGGAAGTATGTACATTTATATAATTTTATATGTAACCTAAACTTGTTTGTGTAATGTTTGAAAATTGTATTGATTTGTTGCATTATATATTGGGACTGTAGATTCAGTTGTCATAGTAGTAGGTTGGTGGGATTTTGCTTGGATTTTGTAGCTTGGATACATTTAACATTTTACATTTAAGTCATTTAGCAGACGCTCTTATCCAGAGCGACTTACAAATTGGTGCATTCACCTCATGATATCCAGATAGTTGTGTTATGATTTTGTTGCCATGGTATTAATGCGTGGCTAAGTTGACGTGACCTCACCAGGATAGACCCAGAATAGACCAAGCATAGACCCTTTCAGAGGAGTCTATCTGGACTCTGCAGGGATCCTGCATTCCAGAGTTCACCAGGGGGTCAAAAGTGTCACCACATACATCACAGCTGTAGCAGAATGGCACACACGGTTGCCATGGCAATCGGCCATTTTTGCTGCGACAGAAGAGAAACAGACAGACACAAGGATTGTGTGTGTGTGTGTTTCCTTCTCACCAAGGCGCCTGTGTGTGTCTTCCTTGTTTGATTTCTGTAGGCTATCTGTGTTCTCAGCTGCTCTCCACTGAACCAGGAAAAGGGGAGCTAATATGAGGATGGTGTACGATTAGACCGTTTTGGACCCTGGAAACATTTTGTTTTAACATTACTGCTAGATAAAGGTCGCTCTCCTTCTCTGTTGTCTTATATACCATAACTGTAGTGATGAAATATCCATGATGAGAATCCATCATCACCCCATCAACAAAGCAACCGTACCCTTCCTAAATGTTCCAACATCCCAATGGAAAACTGCCTGTTTCCCTGGTAACCAAACCCGCTCGCTTTGTCATGGAATGAAGGCGGTGGAGGCTGGGGGGCCGGGGGGCACGACATCACACTGACCTCTGCCTGACCTCTAGGTGTGGGCGCTGATTGGTTTCCTGTTCTTCCAGACCAAGCATTCTGATTGTCTCTCCGCGAGCACAAAGACGAGGTTTACTAAATATAACGTTCACTACTTAGAGTATGGAAAATACAGGATGGGGATTCCTTTCTTAACTTATTCTAGATGTGTGAATGTCTGATAGAGGTGTACATACACAGATTTCAGTGGCAAATGTCCTAACAGAGAATGTTCTTGGTATGTGTTTTAGAGACTTGAGGTGCTGTTTGCTTGAACTCCTCAAACACTCACTGTGGAAGACATTCTGCCCTCTACTGCCCCTAGAGGAGGAGAGAGCGAGAGAGAAAGAGATCAGGGAGAGAGAGAGAGAGAGAGTGACACAAATAATAAAAGAGAGAAAGAGAAAGAAAGAAAAAGTGAATGGAGAGAAATAGAGCACCAGGAGATATAGACAGTGTTTACAGGGGGCAGAGCAGTAAGATGGTGATAAGGAAGCAATAGCGTTGGAGAAAGGAAAGAAACACAGAGAGAGGAGGGGGGAGGTACAGTCGTGGCCAAAAGTTTTGAGAATGACACAAATATTAATTTCCGTCATTAATTTCCATGTATTTTTTTTCTTCAGGGAAGAACAATAAAGGCTAGAAAAACTCCTGAACAACTCCATATGATTAGCCCTACTGTCTCTCTCTCAATGCCTCCATCCACCATCTCCCTACCTCCATCGCCTTACCAAGCATCTCGAATGGCAGCTGCCGTGTGAGACAGCAGTGTAAGGCATTGCATCACAGTACAAGAGCGTCACTGTAGTACTTGGTTCGAATCCAGGCTGTATCACATCCGGCTGTGATTGGGAGTCCCATAGGGCGGCGCACAGTTGGCAAAGCGTCGTTCGAGTTAAGGCTTGGCCGAAGTAGGCCGTCATTGTAAATAAGAATTTGTAGTTAACTGACGTGCCTAGTTAAAAAGTTTTTTTTAAACAGCTACGTGAAAAAATGATCAACTGCCATTTTATTTCAATTTGCTCCTGTCATTGTTATCTGTATTTCCTTCCAGCTCTGTTCGTCGTCTGGCTATAATCTCTATTGGATTCCTATTGATGATATCACAGACTCTCTATTGTTCTATTATGTTTATGGAATCAGGCTGATGCTGTTGTGGGTTTAGCGGTTTATGCTGAATAGACCCTGTCACATGGGCAGCGATACCATCTGATTTGATAAAGAGGACTATGACAGAATAATACGCATTATCTTAAAGTGTGTGTGTGTTATCAGATGTATTTTATTTACCAGCCCATATTAAATACATTACAATCGCTATTATCTACATGTAATGAACAGCACGCACGCCTCTTGCTTAACAGTATATTGTCTTCGCTCACAAAACCTTATTGGTAATTGATCTTGAGTCCTTTGTCAAACATTTTTGAAAGCCCTCTTGAAAAAACCTTAGCCAGCTGTACCACTGAAAAATAAATTTGAAGGCGTGGGTTGGTCGTATTTCAAGATGAGGGGTTAGTTGTACCTATTGAACCCAGTTACATACAGTAGTCTCTTCAGTCTGTGTGAAGGGAGAGCACTGTGGGTCAGTCTGTGTGAAGGGGGAGAACTATGGGTCAGTCTGTGTGAAGGTGGAGCACTGTAGGTCAGTCTGTGTGAAGGGGGAGAACTATGGGTCAGTCTGTGTGAAGGGAGAGCACTGTAGGTCAGTCTGTGTGAAGGGGGAGAACTATGGGTCAGTCTGTGTGAAGGGAGAGCACTGTAGGTCAGTCTGTGTGAAGGGGGAGAACTATGGGTCAGTCTGTGTGAAGGGGGAGCACTGTGGGACAGTCTGTGTGAAGGGGGAGAACTATGGGTCAGTCTGTGTGAAGGGGGAACAACTGTGGATCAGTCTGTGTGAAGGGGGAGCACTGTGGGTCAGTTTATGTGAAGGGGGAGAACTATGGGTCAGTCTGTGTGAAGGGGGAGCAACTGTGGATCAGTCTGTGTGAAAGGAGAGAACTATGGGTCAGTCTGTGTGAAGGGGGAGAACTATGGGTCAGTCTGTGTGAAGGGGGAGAACTATGGGTCAGTCTGTGTGAAGGTGGAGCACTGTAGGTCAGTCTGTGTGAAGGGGGAGAACTATGGGTCAGTCTGTGTGAAGAGGGAGAACTATGGGTCAGTCTGTGTGAAGGTGGAGCACTGTAGGTCAGTCTGTGTGAAGGGGGAGAACTATGGGTCAGTCTGTGTGAAGGTGGAGCACTGTAGGTCAGTCTGTGTGACGGGGGAGAACTATGGGTCAGTCTGTGTGAAGAGGGAGAACTATGGGTCAGTCTGTGTGAAGGGGGAGCGCTGTGGGTGTGAAGGGGGTTAGATGTATGATGTCAAACAGACATATTTATATTAATCTAACACTCCGGGAGAAGAAGGAGGATTCTATTCACCTTATTTAAGAACCAGGAAACAAAACAATATCTGAACGTTCTGTTTTGTAGAGGACTTCCTTTGTGGCGCTCTTGCCGTTTCGCAAACATTAGCTAGCTAGCTCAAAATGTTGTGCCATCATTCCAAGAAAAACCTTTCAAAGTCGAATGGCAAGTCTGTGCCACATCCACAGATCACTCTGGAGTGGGAGGACAATATGAAAAAATGTCACATATCACCTACGAAGACACCTTCAAATATTTAGTCTCTCGGAGTGGCTGGGTCAGAGATGAGGAGCTACTAAAGCACAGAGGCATATCAATACCTCCACAGCGGCAAAGTTGGGCGGGTGCTTATTCACTGTTTTGAGGATGACAAAGTAAAACACATCATCATTCTGTCTGGATTCTTGTATCATCTGTTGGCACGGTGGCAACTGCAGGGTGTTCTTGTGTTGCAGGGCAGGGTAAGTATTGCAGTCATGCAGCTGTAATACTATGGAAGGTAGCTAGCTCGCTGGCTTTTTGTTTATCATAACCCTTTCTATGACTGACACGTTGACGTTAGCTAGTTACTTAGCTAGCTAGCTAATTGTGATGATACCATATCACTGACCAGAACTGACAACGTTAACTATTACAACATGCGCACACAGTTCTTGGTTTCAATGGCTCATTGTGTAAGTATATCAGTCTAATCTCGAATGGCAATGAGGTAGGTACAGAAGCAAGGTGAGTTTTACAATCAAATAGGAAATTACCAACCTAAACCTACTAGTTAAAAGGGAATTGTGTAAACTAGCCAACTGTGAAAACCATGTAAACTAATGTTCTGTACTATAATTGACTATTGTAACAGTAGTGTTTTGGTGAAGGTGCAGAATGCTGTGTATGGAGGGTTGACAGGGGTGGCCTGTACAGATGAGCAATGCCAGTGGAACTCAGGGACGCAGCGGACAAACCAAGTGAACTCAGGGACAAACCAAGTGAAGAGTTCTCTGACAGCACCCCAGCCACTTCTCCATCTCTACCTCCAGCTCCTGTGTACCACTCCCACAACGCGCTTAAGAAGAGTTTGGAAGGGGCCAATGTTCCAGCTCAGTCATCAGGTTCCAGCAGCATTCACACAGCTACAGCAGCCTCATGGTGAACACGGCATCAACATGCAGTGTCAGAAATGCTTGTCATTTTATGACGTTTAAATTAAGCTGGAGGAGTGTAATGTGCCAGCTTGGAGGAGGTTACTAAAGCACAGAGTGCCTCCCATGCCTGGTTTGATCCACGTAAACTTTGGATGAATTCCAGTCAGGCAGACTGTCCAAATATGTTCATCTATGTGGTATCTAGGGGCCTAATACTTCCGTGTTTTTAAATAGTTCCTATATTTTGTGCCTTGTAAAGCTCTCTGTCAGCTCTACCTTATTATCCAAGCACAACTCTTGATTGCTGTTTTTTTCTGTCTTCATATGCACCTTTACCTGATTATATTTGTATAATTCTCTGTGTTTTTTTCTGTCTTCATATGCACATTTACCTGATTATATTTGTATAATTCTCAGTGTTTTTTTCTGTCTTCATATGCACATTTACCTGATTATATTTGTATAATTCTCAGTGTTTTTTTCTGTCTTCATATGCACATTTACCTGATTATATTTGTATAATTCTCAGTGTTTTTTTCTGTCTTCATATGCACATTTACCTGATTATATTTGTATAATTCTCTGTGTTTTTTTCTGTCTTCATATGCACATTTACCTGATTATATTTGTATAATTCTCTGTGTTTTTTTCTGTCTTCATATGCACATTTACCTGATTATATTTGTATAATTCTCTGTGTTTTTTTCTGTCTTCATATGCACATTTACCTGATTATATTTGTATAATTCTCTGTGTTTTTTTCTGTCTTCATATGCACATTTACCTGATTATATTTGTATAATTCTCTGTGTTTTTTTCTGTCTTCATATGCACATTTACCTGATTATATTTGTATAATTCTCTGTGTTTTTTTACGTCTTCATATGCACATTTACCTGATTATATTTGTATAATTCTCTGTGTTTTTTTCTGTCTTCATATGCACATTTACCTGATTATATTTGTATAATTCTCTGTGTTTTTTTCTGTCTTCATATGCACATTTACCTGATTATATTTGTATAATTCTCTGTGTTTTTTTCTGTCTTCATATGCACATTTACCTGATTATATTTGTATAATTCTCTGTGTTTTTTCTGTCTTCATATGCACATTTACCTGATTATATTTGTATAATTCTCTGTGTTTTTTTCTGTCTTCATATGCACATTTACCTGATTATATTTGTATAATTCACTGTGTTTTTTTCTGTCTTCATATGCACATTTACCTGATTATATTTGTATAATTCTCTGTGTTTTTTTCTGTCTTCATATGCACCTTTACCTGATTATATTTGTATAATTCTCTGTGTTTTTTTCTGTCTTCATATGCACATTTACCTGATTATATTTGTATAATTCTCAGTGTTTTTTTCTGTCTTCATATGCACATTTACCTGATTATATTTGTATAATTCTCTGTGTTTTTTTCTGTCTTCATATGCACA
Organism: Salvelinus namaycush; assembly: GCF_016432855.1. Taxonomy (NCBI): domain Eukaryota; kingdom Metazoa; phylum Chordata; class Actinopteri; order Salmoniformes; family Salmonidae; genus Salvelinus; species Salvelinus namaycush. Next base: position 27,914,613 of record NC_052338.1, read on the forward strand.
TTTACCTGATTATATTTGTATAATTCTCTGTGTTTTTTTCTGTCTTCATATGCACATTTACCTGATTATATTTGTATAATTCTCTGTGTTTTTTTCTGTCTTCATATGCACATTTACCTGATTATATTTGTATAATTCTCTGTGTTTTTTTCTGTCTTCATATGCACATTTACCTGATTATATTTGTATAATTCTCTGTGTTTTTTTCTGTCTTCATATGCACATTTACCTGATTATATTTGTATAATTCTCTGTGTTTTTTTACGTCTTCATATGCACATTTACCTGATTATATTTGTATAATTCTCTGTGTTTTTTTCTGTCTTTATATGCACATTTACCTGATTATATTTGTATAATTCTCTGTGTTTTTTTCTGTCTTCATATGCACATTTACCTGATTATATTTGTATAATTCTCTGTGTTTTTTTCTGTCTTCATATGCACATTTACCTGATTATATTTGTATAATTCTCTGTGTTTTTTTCTGTCTTCATATGCACATTTACCTGATTATATTTGTATAATTCTCTGTGTTTTTTTTTCTGTCTTCATATGCACATTTACCTGATTATATTTGTATAATTCTCTGTGTTTTTTTCTGTCTTCATATGCACATTTACCTGATTATATTTGTATAATTCTCTGTGTTTTTTTCTGTCTTCATATGCACATTTACCTGATTATATTTGTATAATTCTCAGTGTTTTTTTCTGTCTTCATATGCACATTTACCTGATTATATTTGTATAATTCTCTGTGTTTTTTTACGTCTTCATATGCACATTTACCTGATTATATTTGTATAATTCTCTGTGTTTTTTTCTGTCTTTATATGCACATTTACCTGATTATATTTGTATAATTCTCTGTGTTTTTTCTGTCTTCATATGCACATTTACCTGATTATATTTGTATAATTCTCTGTGTTTTTTTCTGTCTTCATATGCACATTTACCTGATTATATTTGTATAATTCTCTGTGTTTTTTTCTGTCTTCATATGCACATTTACCTGATTATATTTGTATAATTCTCTGTGTTTTTTTCTGTCTTCATATGCACATTTACCTGATTATATTTGTATAATTCTCTGTGTTTTTTTTTCTGTCTTCATATGCACATTTACCTGATTATATTTGTATAATTCTCTGTGTTTTTTTCTGTCTTCATATGCACATTTACCTGATTATATTTGTATAATTCTCTGTGTTTTTTTCTGTCTTCATATGCACATTTACCTGATTATATTTGTATAATTCTCTGTGTTTTTTTCTGTCTTCATATGCACATTTACCTGATTATATTTGTATAATTCTCTGTGTTTTTTTCTGTCTTCATATGCACATTTACCTGATTATATTTGTATAATTCTCTGTGTTTTTTTCTGTCTTCATATGCACATTTACCTGATTATATTTGTATAATTCTCTGTGTTTTTTTCTGTCTTCATATGCACATTTACCTGATTATATTTGTATAATTCTCTGTGTTTTTTTTATGTCTTGCCTTGTACAGCGCTCTTCATACATGTTTATCTAATGCCTACGGATAACTCCTTATGATATAGGAATATGTTTTATTGTACCTTGTATAGCTCTTTCTTTTCATATGACACTTCATGAACTTACCTCAGCATACCATCATTCATCTTGCACTTGGCAAATGATCATGTTAAGAAAAACACTATGAAATTCAGCTTTGTTGACATTTTCTTTGATACTTAACATTTTGAAATGAAGGACTAGGAGGCACGTCTAAGGGTTTCAAATGTGTTTTCAGTTTGATTCTGGGTTTGGTTTTAAAAGGGCAAGAAAACAGTATGGCACTTCATAAACAGTTGTCTTCCCTCTTGGTCTGTTAGAGACATGTTGGTGTTGAAGAAAATGTATTTGAAATAGATTGAAGAAGGGATGATAGCTGCACCTATTGGATGCCTGTAATTATCAGGAAGTTACAGTACATTTTTAATGTAGGAACATTAAAATGATTCAGATTCAATTGGAAACTATATATACACACAGTATATAAAGTTACATTTCATATGTATGAACATTCTCACTGCTCACTCGGCATCCTCATGGATGATCTCACCTTGCATGTTAACAAGGGCTGCACAGATTCTAAGGACTTTGTCCATTTTGTGCGTCAGGTTGATGGGAACAGTCTAGGAGAGGATTGTGAACACCTTGAGTCATCTGATAACTCTCTCAACATGTATACGTACATTAGCTATCCTTCTCGTGCTTGTGACATCCTCGTCAGACAGCTGCTCTCCTTTCTGGGTGAAGGCAAGGTTTACCTTCCTCTCATACAGCAGAACTCGGATGGTGAAGCCCCTGTCTGCCATAACTTCATCGCCAGGCCTAAGGTATTCCAGGAAGCCAGAGTTTTGGGTGATGAACTTGTCACTGCATATGCCTCCATCTGCAGGAGAAATTAACATAATGAGTCCACATGGAGAAATGGCAACCAAATACTGTAGAGTATTTCTGGAATAATAGTGGCTGTATGACTCCCCTCTGGAATCTAGATTGTGTGCTTTCTGAAGAGTGTTTTCGGAGCAATTGATGATTCAAGTGGTGTTGGGGAACTTCTCTTTGAAGCACTGAGGCATTGTGTTCTGGATTGGCTCCCTCGGCAGCCATGGAATGTAGATCCTCATGTGCTCCTCCATTGTGTCAATCCAGTAGGAAAGGATTCTGCTCACTATTTCCCGGGACACAGCAAAGCATTCAGCAAGATCACCCTGGAGTAGATTCAGCTTCAGCTTCATCAAGGTTATCAGTATTTGATCAGTGATATATATTTTGAAGTTAGACATGTAGAATTTCTGCAGAAATGCTACATGGTCAAAGACAACACTATGAGGAAGGCCAGGATACAACACTGAGCTAGTGTCATTCTTCAGGATGGTGTGGGTCAATGGCTCTGCACCACCACATATTTTAAATGTATTTTTATTTCACCTTTATTTAACCTCTCTAGGGTATGTGGGACGGTAGCGTCACACCTCGTCAACAGCCAGTGAAACTGCAGGGCACCAAATCCAAAACAACAGAAATCCCATAATTAAAATTCCTCAAACATACAAGTATTTTACACCGTTTTAAAGATACACTTGTTGTAAATCCAGCCACAGTGTCCGATTTCAAAAAGGCTTCACGACGAAAGCACACCAAACGATTATGTTAGGTCAGAGCCAAGTCACAGAAAAACACAGCCATTTTTCCAGCCAAAGAGAGGAGTCACAAAAAGCAGAAATAGAGATAAAATTAATCACTAACCTTTGATGATCTTCATCAGATGACACTCATAGGACTTCATGTTACACAATACATGTATGTTTTGTTCGGTAAAGATCATATTTATATCCAAAAATCTGAGTTTACATTGGCGCGTTATGTTCAGTAGTTCCAAAACATCCAGTGATTTTGCAGAGAGCCACATCAATTTACAGAAATACTCATGATAAACATTGATAAAAGATACAACTGTTGGATACATGGAATTTTAGATCCACTTCTCCTTAATGCAACCGCTGTGTCAGATAAAAAAAAAAAAAAAGATATCCGCCATGTTGTGTAGTCAACAGAAGTCAGAAATAGCATTATAAATATTAACTTACCTTTGATGATCTTCATCAGAATGCACTCCCAGGAATCCCAGTTCCACAATAAATGTTGGTTTTGTTCGATGAAGTCCATCATTTATGCCCAAATACCTCCTTTTGTTCGCGCGTTTAGACCAGTAATCCATATTCATGACGCGCGATCACTAGGTGCAGACAAAAAGTCAAAAAGTTCCGTTACAGTCCGTAGAAACATGTCAAACGATGTATGGAATCAATCTTTAGGGTGTTTTTAACATAAATCTTCAATAATGTTCCAACCGGAGAATTCCTTTGTCTTCAGAAATGCAATGGAACGCAAGCTAACTCTCTCATGTGAACGCGCAAGGTCAGCTCGTGGCTCTCTGGCAGACCTCTGACTCATTCCCCTCTCATTCGCCCCCACTTCACATTAGAAGCCTCAAACAAGGTTCTAAAGACTGTTGACATCTAGTGGAAGCCTTAGGAAGTGCAATATGACCCAATTTCCACTGTATCTTGGATAAGCAAAGAGTTGAAAAACTACCAACCTCAGATTTCCCACTTCCTGGTTGGATTTTTTTCTCAGGTTTTTGCCTGCCATGTGAGTTATGTTATACTCACAGACATCATTCAAACAGTTTTAGAAACTTCTACTAATAATATGCATATCCTAGCATCTGGCCCTGAGTAGCAGGCAGTTTACTCTGGGCACGCTTTTCATCCGGGCGTGAAAATACTGCCCCCTACCCAAGAGAGGTTAACCAGGTAGGCTAGTTGAGAACAAGTTCTCATTTACAACTGCGACCTGGCCAAGGTAAAGCAAAGCAGTGCGACACAAACAACAACACAGAGTTACACATGGAATAAACAAATGTACAGTCAATAACACAATAGAGAAAAAGTCTATATACAGTGTGTGCAAATGAGGTAAGATAAGGGAGGCAATAAATAGGCCATAGTGGCAAAATAATTAAAATTTAGCAATTAAACACTGGAGTGATAAACGTGCAGAAGATGAATGTGCAGGTAGAGATACTGGTGTGCAAAGGAGCAAAATAAATAAATAACAGTGTAGGGGTGAGGTAGTTGGATGGGCTATTTACAGGTGGGCAATGTACAGGTGCAGTGATCTGTGAGCTGCCCTGACCGCTGGTGCTTAAAGTTAGTGAGGAAGATATGGAACTCCAGCTTCAGTGATTTTTGCAATTCGTTCCAGTCATTGGCAGCAGAGAACTGGAAGGAAAGGCGGCCAAAAGAGGGATTGGCTTTGGGGGTGATCAGTGAAATATACCTGCTGGAGCGCGTGCTACGGGTGGGTGCTGCTATGGTGACCAGTGAGCTGAGATAAGGCAGGGCTTTACCTAGCAAAGACTTATAGATGACCTGGAGCCAGTGAGTTTGGTGACAAATATGAAACGAGGGCCAGCCAACAAGAGCATACAGGTCGCAGTGGTGGGTACTATATGGGGCTTTGGTGACAAAACGGATGGTACTGTGATAGACTGCATCCAATTTGCTGAGTAGAGTGTTGGAGGCTATTTTGTAAATGGCATCGCCGAAGTCAATGATCGGGAGGATGGTCAGTTTTACGAGTGTATGTTTGGCAGCATGAGTGAAGGATGCTTTGTTGCAAAATAGGAAGCCAATTCTAGATTTAATTTTGGATTGGAGATGCTTAATGTGAGTCTGGAAGGAGAGTTTACAGTCTAACCAGACACCTAGGTATTTGTAGTTGTCCACATATTCTAAGTCAGAACCGTCCAGAGTAGTGATGCTAGACGGGCGGGCAGTTGTGAGCAGCGATCGGTTGAAGAGCATGCATTTAGTTTTACTTGCATTTAAGAGCAGTTGGAGGCCACGGAAGGAGAGTTGTATGACGTTGATGCTCGTCTGGAGGTTTGTTAACACAGCGTCCAACGAAGGGCCAGAAGTATACAGAATGGTGTCGTCTGCGTAGAGGTGGATCAGAGACTCACCAGCAGCAAGAGGGACATCATTGATGTATACAGAGAAAAGAGTCGGCCCGAGAATTGAACCCTGTGGCACCCCCATAGAGACTGCCAGAGGTCCGGACAACAGGCCCTCCGATTTGACACACTGAACTCTGTCTGAGAAGTAGTTGGTGAACCAGGCGAGGCAGTCATTTTAGAAACCAAGGCTGTTTAGTCTGCCGATAAGAATGTGGTGATTGACGGAGTCGAAAGCCTTGGCCAGGTCGATGAATACGGCTGCACAGTATTGTCTCTTATCGATCGACGGTTTTGATATCGTTTAGGACCTTGAGCGTGGCTGGGGTGCACCCATGACCAGCTCGGAAACCAGATTGCATAGCGGAGAAGGTGCGGTGGGATTCGAAATGGTCGGTGATCTGTTTGTTAACTTGGCTTTCAAAGACCTTAGAAAGGCAGGGTAGGATAAATATAGGTCTGTAACAGTTTGGGTCTAGAGTGTCTCCCCCTTTGAAGAGGGTGATGACCGCGGCAGCTTTCCAATCTTTGGGGATCTCAGACGATTCGAAAGAGAAGTTGAACAGGCTAGTAATAGGGGTTGCAATAATTTCGGCTGATAATTTTTGAAAAAGAGGGTCCAGATTGTCTAGCTCTGCTGATTTGTAGGGGTCCAGATTTTGCAGCTCTTTCAGAACATCAGCTATCTGGATTTGGGTGAAGGAGAAATGGGGGAGGTTTGGGCAAGTTGCTGTTGGGTGTGCAGGGATGTTGACCAGGGTAGGGAAGGGCAAACATTGGGTTTGTTTGTGGCAGGTGGGCTTGTTGACTGGTTCTCTTGACACATAGCTATAATCAGTCAGTGAGTCCCATTGAGTATCAGCATATTTATGCTACGGTGCCATTGGCACACTCAGATCAGACTCTGCATCACCACAGTTGTCTTCATCTGTTAAACAAACATAAGAGAACACAAGTTTAATTAACACAATAAATACACAGACAGCCAACTGGTTATGGTTAGAAAAATAAATAAACACATAGCTAGTTAGACATGTCATGAGCATCACCAGTGGCATGCCAGCAATGATGGGATAATGATGGCATGGGGGAGACATTGTCAGACAGAAGTTGTAGGATAGCTAACAATGTAGGGACTAACTAGCTAGGCTAGTTAACTGGAACCACTGTATCAGATGGGGTGCCCTGAAGCTAGCCAGCTAAGTGAGTAAGCTAGGCAACAGTTAGCTAGCTACAGTATGTTATGACTTAGGAGTGGCTACTAACTAGTAACATAATTAGCCAAGCTAGCTAACTTCTGCCTGATGCAGGACACCCATCTGTGACGATAGCTAGCGAGTCGCAGCTAGCTAACAGCTACCTGTATGTGTTGATGTCCTGATGAGATGTCACCTCTTGGTTTGTACTGGAGCATAATAGCCCAGCCACTTCTCAGGAAAGGGTGCTCTTCAGTCGGACTCTTGTCTGCGAAGTGATAGAATCACACATAGGGTTGGTTTTCGTGTTTTTTTTCAAGTGCAATGCTTTGAGCCAAAGCTGAAGAGACTCCTTGTCCTTAGGAGGTGGGTGCAAATCAAAAGGCGCCTCACAACTGCACTCGCTCCTCAAAACCCTCCTGCTCCATGAACAGCCTCTATTTCTGCCAGTTCTTGTGGCATCCCCTTACCGAACATAAAAAGCCCATTTTGCGTGAATCCATGTTTGGAAAGGTGTGAGAAGCGATACTGAGTTAGTTAGCTAGCTGCGAACTATTGGCTGGAAGTGCTTAACCGGAAGTCCCCCACAAAAAAACCTAAACAGACCCCGCCCATATTTCAGTTGAAAATTAGGTGAATAGGAGCAGAATGCTGTTATGTGTGTGTGTGTGTGTGTGTGTGTGTGTGTGTGTGTGTGTGTGTGTGTGTGTGTGTGTGTGTGTGTGTGTGTGTGTGTGTGTGTGTGTGTGTGTGTGTGTGTGTGTCCATACTATAATTGTGTACGATGGGGGTCATTACCTGGTCACTGGTTCAGGCCCCAGCGTAATGAATGGAGAAGAGAACACATAGAACGGTTCAGTTTCCATAGAAACATCTCTCAAAAGCTAATAGAAACATAATCTAAAGTAAACATGTGTTTGAAGATACATACAAAAAGACCCAAAATCAAAGATTATTGTACAAAAAATGATGATGTTAAAAAAATCTAAATTTAATACAATATTAGTTGTTGCTGCTACTGTCATAATTAACTGGGTCATCACATACCACCCTGCATCCCACTGCTGGCTAACTTCTGAAGCTAAGCAGTGTTGGTCCTGGTCAGTCCCTGGATGGGAGACCAGATACTGCTGGAAGTGGTGTTGGAGGGCCAGTAGGAGGCACTCTATTCTCTGGTCTAAAAAATATTCCAATTCCCCAGGGCAGTGATTGGGACACTGCCCTGTGTAGGGTGCTGTCTTTCAGATGGGGTGTTAAATGGGTGTCCTGACTCTCAGTTGTCACTAAAGATCCCATGGTGCTTATTGTAAGAGTAGGGGTGTTAACCCTGGTGTCTGGGCTAAATTCCCAATCTGACCATCATGGTCACCCAATCATTTACAATTGGCTCATTCATCCACCCTCCTGTAACTGTTCCCCAGGTTGTTGTGGTAAATGAGAATGTATTCTCAGTCAACCTACCTGGTTATGTAAAAGAAATGTATATGGGGAAGGTGGGTCAGTCTGAAGGGGAAGCTCTTGGGATCTGTTTGTGTGAAGAGGAGCACTGTAGGTCAGTCTGGTTGAAAGGGGAGCAGTGTGGGTGTGAATGGGGACTACTGTAGGTCAGTGTATGTGAATGGGGACAACTGTGGATCGGTCTGTGTGAATGGGGACTACTGTAGGTCAGTGTGTGTGAGTGGGAACTACTGTAGGTCACTGTATGTGAATGGGGACAACTGTGGATCGGTCTGTGTGAATGGGGACTACTGTAGGTCAGTGTATGTGAATGGGAACTACTGTAGGTCAGTGTATGTGAATGGGGACAACTGTAGGTCAGTGTATGTGAATGGGGACAACTGTAGGTCAGTGTATGTGAATGGGGACAACTGTAGGTCAGTGTATGTGAATGGGGACAACTGTAGGTCAGTGTATGTGAATGGGGACTACTGTAGGTCAGTGTATGTGAATGGGGACTACTGTGTGTGTGAATATGATTTTATAAGGCCCTGAGAGACAAGTGAGTCAAAGAGGTAAGAACTTTCTCCTTTTCACTCTCGCTCCCTCTCTCTCTCTCTTTTTCCTTCTGTCTCTGACACACACACACACACACACACACACACACACACACACACACACACACACACACACACACACACACACACACACACACACACACACACACACACACACACACACACACACACACACACACACATCTCACCTCTCACCTCTCTTTTAAGCTGAGACAATCTATTGTGGAACCAGTCTGTTTACTTTGGACTCCAGACCAGAAGGTCAAAGACATCTGACTCAACCAGGAAGTATCAGCATGAAGCCGACAGGAAGTACACGTATCAAACAGGAAGGACATCTCTCAGAGGACTCTGCTGTTAACCACAGCATTCACTAGCCCCATTGTTTGTCAGCACATCCTAAATGGACTGTGTGGTGTTACAGAGTGTGTGTGTGTGTGTGTGTGTGTGTGTGTGTGTGTGTGTGTGTGTGTGTGTGTGTGTGTGTGTGTGTGTGTGTGTGTGTGTGTGTGTGTGTGTGTGTGTGTGTGTGTGTGTGTGTGTTTGTCTGCCTGCGTGCCTTCAAGAGTGTGAGTCTGTATCAGACAGCGTGTTCAGGGAGAGGTGCATTGTGGGATCGATGTCCACACCTCGTCCTAAATTATTCATTCTGTCAGGCGGCCTGTCCACCATCGCTGTGGAAACAGCTGACCATGAGCTTTACCTCCGTCCCCACGGGTACACCTCTCCATCCCTTCCCCTCACTAACACTTCCTCTCCCTCTCCCTCTCTCTTACTCTTACTCTCTCTCTCTTTCTCTCTCTCTTTCTCTCTCTCTTTCTCTCTCTCTTTCTCTCTCTCTTTCTCTCACTTTCTCACTCTCACTTTCTCACTCTCACTCTCTCTCTTTCTCTCTCTCTTTCTCTCTCTCTTTCTCTCTCTCTCTCTCTCTCTCTCTCTCTCTCTCTCTCTCTCTCTCTCTCTCTCTCTCTCTCTCTCTCTCTCTCTCTCCCTTTCTCTCTCTCTCTCCCTCTCACTATCTGTCTCTCTCTTCCTCTCTCTCTCCCTCTGACCCATGTCAAAATCTTCCACTGCACATAATCATTGTGTCCAGTCTGTGTCTGTGCTTGTGTGTGTGTGTGCATATAAACATGTGTGTGTGTGTGTATGTGTGTCATGGCTGGATCCTGTTTGATTACAGGCTGAGGGATTGGGTGATTAATGGCTTGATTCAGCTTCCTGGTCTGAGCTCTGACTCCAGGTCACTGAGCATCTGTACCCACAGCTCTTAGCCTACCAAACCCATCCTCAACCACCCTCAACCCCCCGAATCCAGGCATATCCTACACCCCTTAGCCCACCAGCTCTCCAGAGAGAGAGAGAGAGAGAGAGAGAGAGGGAGGGAGAGAGAGAGAGAGAGAGAGAGAGAGAGAGAGAGAGAGAGAGAGAGAGAGAGAGAGAGAGAGAGGAGAATGAGAGACTCAGTGAAAGGAGAGAAAGATAGATACAAACACACATACAGACACAAAGACACAGGGAAACAGAGAGACAGAGAGACAGAGACACAGGGACACAGGGACACATGGACACAAGGACACCAGGACACAACGACACAGGGACACAGGGACACAGGGACACAGGGACACAGACACAGAGACACAGGGACACAGAGACACAGATACACAGAGACACAGATACACAGGGTGACAGAGAAACAGGGACACAGAGACACAGGTACAAAGGCAGAGAAAGAGAGAGCCAGCGAAAGAGTCAAAGGTAGAGGTAGAGGAGAGAGAGAAAGAGAGAAAGAGAGAGAGAGAGAGACATGCTGCGTGTCTATATTCCCCTGGCCCTCTCCTCCCTCCCCTGTGCTGTGCAGTCCAGGATGAGGGATGGTGCTGCCAGTGATCAGCCCACTCTACAGCCCAGGCCTGGACCCAACTGCTCCACCTCCATTCCCTGCTGAAACCATTAGTTTGGGCATTAAACACCATTAGAGCACACACACACACACACACACACACACACACACACACACACACACACACACACACACACACACACACACACACACACACACACACACACACACACACACACACACACACACACACACACACACACACACACACACACACACTTTGGGAAACGCCTTTAAAACCGTCCGTTAGAGGCTACAGCGAGCGCTATTATCATCAAGTTATTCCATGACTCCGGATGCGAAGGTTGCACATTCAATTCAAATGGTAGACACGGGTCATGTCCGAATACCCATACTAGTGTACTACATACTACATACTTAATCAGCATACTCATATCGGCTTTTGATGTAGTACAACTCACTCGTCTTTTCCGACTTATATGTTTGAAAACAGCTGATAATCAGATAAATTGATGTACCAAAATGAACACAAGGTGGAAGTCAATACAATCATTTATTGAATGACGCATTCGGAGTACTATTTTTTAAACCCTATCCAAAACCTTCATCCTTAACTTAACTATTTGGAATTAATGCCAAAAATGTAGGTTTTAACCTTATCCAAAACCTCCAACCTAACATTTTACTGCAATGGGCTAAATCAGGGTCACAGTGTTTAGTGATAGTCTTAAACAAATCTACATTGAAACAAAAGTTTACACCTCACACACACGGTTATAGGGTTAAAAAAGGAAGACTCCTGTACCATGTTCAAATGTGTTCTATTTTGAGTTTGCAACCCAATATCACAGTTTGTATACATCACAGAAGACTGAAATATAACAAAACTATTTGACGTACACTACCGTTCAAAAGTCTGGTGTCACTTAGAAATGTCCTTTTTCCGAAATAAAAAAAATGTGTCTATTAAAATAACATCAAATTGATCAGAAATACAGTGTAGACATTGTTCATGTTGTAAATGACTATTGTTGCTGGAAACGGCAGATTTTTTATGGAATATCTACATAGGCGTACAGAGGCCCATTATCAGCAACCATCACTCCTGTGTTCCAATGGCACGTTGTGTTAGCTAATCCAAGTTTATCATTTTAAAAGGCTAATTGATCATTAGAAAACCCTTTTGCAATTATGTTAGCACAGCTGAAAACTGTTGTTCTGATTGAATAAGCAATAAAAGTGGTCTTCTTTAGACTAGTTGAGTATCTGGAGCATCAGCATTTTTTAGTTCAATTACTGGCTCCAAATGGCCAGAAACAAAGAACTTTCTTCTGAAACTCATTAGTCCATTCTTGTTCTGAGAAATTAAGACTATTCCTTGCGAGAAATTGCCAAGAAACTGAAGATCTCGTACAACGCTGTGTACTACACCCTTCACATAACAGTGCGAACTGGCCCTAACCAGAATAGAAAGAGGAGTGGGAGGCCCCGGTGCACAACTGAGCAAGAGGACAAGTACATTAAAGTGTCTAGTTTGAGAAACAGACCTCTCACAAGTCGTCAACTGGCAGCTTCATTAAATAGTACCCGCAAAACACCAGTCTCAACGTCAACAGTGAAGAGGTTACTCTGGGATACTTCCCTTCTAGGCAGAGTTGCAAAGATAAAGCCATATCTCAGACTGGCCAATAAAAATAAAAGATTAAGATGGGCAAAAAAACACAGACACTGGACAGAGGAAGATTGGAGGAAAAAGTGTTATGGACAGACTAATCTAAGTTTGAGGAGTTCAGATCACAAAGAAGAACATTCGTGAGACGCAGAAAAAATGAAAAGATGCTGGAAGAGTGCTTGATGCCATCTGTCAAGCATGGTGGAGGCAATATGAGGGTCTGGGGGTGCTTGGTGGTGGTAAAGTGAGAGATTTGTACAGGGTAAAAGGGATCTTGAAGAAGGAAGGCTATCACTCCCCTTTGCAACGCCATACCTTGTGGAAGGCGCTTAATTGGAGCCAATTTCCTACAACAACAGGACAACGACCCAAAGCACAGCTCCAAACTATGCAATAACTATTTAGGGAAGAAGCAGTCAGCTGGTATTCTGTCTATAATGGAGTGGCCTGCACAGTCACCGGATCTCAACCCTATTGAGCTGTTATAGGAGCAGCTTGACCGTATGGTACGTAAGAAGTGCCCATCAAGCCAATCCAACTTGTGGGAGGTGCTTCAGGAATCACGGGGTGAAACCTTTTCAAATTACCTCAACAAATTGACAACTAGAATGCCAAAGGTCTGCAAGTCTGTAATTGCTGCAAATGGAAGATTCTTTGACGAAAGCAAAGTTTGAAGGACATAATTATTATTTCAATTAAAAACCATTATTTATAACCTTGTCAGCGTCCTATTCATTTTTCAACTCATTTCATGTATGTTTTCATGGAAAACAAGGACATTTCTAAGTGTTCCCAAACTTTGGAACAGTAGTGTAGAAACACTGAATTTTCAGCGTTTCTTTTTAAATAAAGTTGATTAATTATGAAATTATAACAAATATTAATAACGTTCAATCCATGAGGCATCTAGAGGGCGATTTGGTCCTTTGACTGCAGGAAAGGGGTACCTTCAAAACTTTTACTTTGGAGAACCTACTAAATTTGACATTTGGAGAAATGTGGAAAAATGTCAGAGTCTGAAATCAAATTGGTAAAGCATGACTGTAAGTTGCTTTGGATAAAAGTCTCATAATTGTGTATATTAATATATGATATTATTAAAGGCCAGGCATTGGCTCTGGAAGCTAACATCAAGTCTCAAGTTCACTCATCACGTAGGCATTGAACTTTAGTATCACCAAAGATGGTGGATAAATGAAGATGTCGCATTTACGCCGTTTACCATTGAAAAAGTTGTCACAGTTCCCCGTCTACTTAAGGGGTGTCTCTCCCAGAGACACCAATGCGATAGCAGCTGGGTATGGTCTGCTTAGTTCATTGACTGTATATGAACCAGAAATAAGGTGCCAATGAAATCTCTCGCTTTCTCTATTGTTTCTGGTATCACCACACCACTTCCCATCCTGAGTCCCTCTTCTCCTCAGACTGAGCAAGTGATCACTGACAGATATCATCCTCTTGTCAGATCTGATATCCACTACTCAGGTCTGGAGTGTGTCAGTCTCTCAGACCCTGGTGAGCGTGGCGTGCTAACCAGCGCGGCACCAACAGAAGCAAATAAATCATCTGTGGTTTTATTTCACATTTATTCCAGGTGTAATGAAGACGCGACGGCCTCTGGGCCCATAACCAATGGCGACAGGGTGACACTGATGAATGGTTGAAGGTGCATACGTTACAGTCTGAGGGAGAGGGAGAAGACTGTCAGGCTTCAAGGCTTCAACGGCGATCTGTGTGTGGATAGCGTGATGATGTGATGATGCGTGTGTGTTACATTTGGAAAGGGTTTGAGTCTGCAGGTCTCACAGGAGACTACAGGACATGTGTGTTTGTGTGTGTGTGTGTGTGTGTGTGTGTGTGTGTGTGTGTGTGTGTGTGTGTGTGTGTGTGTGTGTGTGTGTGTGTGTGTGTGTGTGTGTGTGTGTGTGTGCGTGTGTGTGTGTGCGTCTATCTACATTGTATATATTTGTATAATTCAGACTACAGTTAAGACAATAGAACAGCAGTCTATTAGCAGCTGCTTTTTATGGTTGATCTGAATCTGTTGTGACACCACAATGAAATCACTCTGCTGCCTTTGTATCTTACTCATTTCCGTATCATCATCATCCTCATCTTGCTAGGGGCTGATAAGAGCTAGATTAGTGATGGAAGGGATAACAGACACCCACACTTTACAATTACAACTAAATTGGTGGATTGAGGAGTTGTGTGTAACTTGCTTCAGTATTGATGTCCAGTTTTAATGACATTCTATAGTGATATATTAACCACAATCTTTACTCACAGTCAAGGACAGACTTAGCCATTCAATCTCTCATACTATCACCCTCCAGTCAACCTGTCAATCAATGAATCCATTCATCCACTATGGGACTGCGACAAGGCATGGCACAGCACTTTGTGAAGAGCAACAACAAAGACAGAAATATGATCCAGCAATGTAGTGGACAGGTCAATATTCAGATAGAGACTGTACTGAAGGAGAATTGCTAAAGAGGAGCTCAGTGTTTAGGATTTTGAGTTTGGATTTGGACTCATGTCACACTTCAATCAAAACCTAAATCTAGATTATTACCGACCTGATTTGTTTGTGTTTGTGTGTGAGTGTGTGTGTTTGTGTGTAAGTGTGTGTGTGTGTGTGCATGTGTGTGTGTGCGTGCGTGTGTGTGTGTGTGTGTGTGTGTGTGTGTGTGTGTGTGTGTGTGTGTGTGTGTGTGTGTGTGTGCGTGTGTGTGCGTGTGTGTGTGTGTGTGTGTGTGTGTGTGTGTGTGTGTGTGTGTGTGTGTGTGTGTGTGTGTGTGTGTACTGTTCAGTCTCCTTCTCTGTCCAATTACAGCTATTTGTCCACATAAGGGGAACAGGATGACATGTCAATAATATCTGCTAAAGATTACACCGCTATAGATTACACGGCTATAGATAACACACCACTATAGATTACACCGCTATAGATTACACTGCTATAGATAACACACCACTATAGATTATACTGCTATAGATAACACACCACTATAGATTATACTGCTATAGATTACACTGCTATAGATTACACTGCTATAGATAACACACCACTATAGATTATACTGCTATAGATTACACTGCTATAGATTACACCGCTATAGATAACACACCACTATAGATTATACCGCTATAGATTACACTGCTATAGATTACACGGCTATAGATAACACACCACTATAGAATATACTGCTATAGATAACACACCACTATAGATTATACTGGTATAGATAACACACCGCTATAGATTACACTGCTATAGATAGCACACCACTATAGATTATACTGCTATAGATAACACACCGCTATAGATTACACTGCTATAGATAACACACCACTATAGATTATACTGCTATAGATAACACACTGCTATAGATAACACACCGCTATAGATTACACTGCTATAGATAACACACCGCTATAGATTACACGGCTATAGATAACACACCACTATAGATTATACTGCTATAGATAACACACCACTATAGATTATACTGCTATAGATAACACACTGCTATAGATGACACGCTGCTATAGATAACACATTGCTATAGATAACACACTGCTATAGATAACACACTGCTACAGATAACACACTGCTATAGATAACAAACTGCCTTAGATAACACACTGCTACAGATAACACACTACTATAGATAACACACTGCTATAGATAACACACTGCATTAGATAACACACTGCTATAGATTATACTGCTTTAGATAACACACTGCTATAGATAACACACTGCTATAGATGACACGCTGCTATGGATTATACTGCTATAGATAACACACTGCTATAGATAACACACTGCGATAGATAACACACTGCATTAGATAACACACTGCTATAGATAACACACTGCTGTAGATAACAAGCTGCTATAGACAATACACTGCTATAGACAACACACTGCATTAGATAACACACTGCTGTAGATAACACACTGCTATAGATAACACACTGCATTAGATAACACACTGCTGTAGATAACACACTGCTATAGATAACACACTGCATTAGATAACACACTGCTATAGATAACACACTGCTACAGATAACACTGCTATAGATAACACACTGCTGTAGATAACAAGCTGCTATAGATAACACACTGCATTAGATAACACACTGCTATAGATAACACACTGCTATAGATAACACACTGCATTAGATAACACACCGCTATAGATAACACACTGCTATAGATAACACACTGCTATAGATAACACACTGCTATAGATAACACACTGCTATAGATAACACGCTGCTATAGATAACACACTGCTATAGATAACACACTGCCCTAGATAACACTGCTATAGATGACACATTGCTATAGATAACACACTGCCCTAGATAACACTGCTATAGATAACACACTGCTATAGATAACACACTGCATTAGATAACACACTGCTATAGATAACACACTGCTGTAGATAACACCGCTATAGATGACACACTGCTATAGATAACACACTGCTGTAGATAACACACTGCTATAGATAACACACTGCTATAGATAACACACTGCTATAGATAACACTGCTATAGATAACACACTGCTGTAGATAACACTGCTATAGATAACACACTGCTATAGATAACACACTGCTGTAGATAACACACTGCTATAGATAACACACTGCTATAGATGACACGCTGCTATGGATTATACTGCTATAGATAACACACTGCTATAGATAACACACTGCTATAGATAACACACTGCTATAGATAACACACTGCTATAGATGACACGCTGCTATGGATTATACTGCTATAGATAACACACTGCTATAGATAACACACTGCTGTAGATAACACTGCTATAGATAACACACTGCTATAGATAACACACTGCTATAGATGACACACTGCTATAGATAACACACTGCTATAGATAACACACTGCTATAGATGACACACTGCTATAGATAACACACTGCTGTAGATAACACCTCTATAGATAACACACTGCTATAGATAACACACTGCATTAGATAACACACTGCTATAGATAACACACTGCTATAGATGACACGCTGCTATGGATTATACTGCTATAGATAACACACTGCTATAGATAACACACTGCTGTAGATAACACTGCTATAGATAACACACTGCTATAGATAACACACTGCTGTAGATAACACTGCTATAGATAACACACTGCTACAGATAACACAATTCTGTATATAACACTACTATAGAGAACACACTGCTATAGATAACACTGGAAAAAAAATAACACAATATTATAGATAACACGCTATTATAGATATCACACTGTTCTAGATAACATATTGATATAGATTACACACTGGTTTAGATAACACAACTATAGATAACACACTGCTATAGATAACAAACTGCTATAGATCACTCCGCTACAGATAATCCTGCTATAGACAACACACTGCTATAGATAACACACTGCTACAGATAACACACTGCTACAGATAACACACTGCTATAGATAACACACTGCTATAGATAACACACTGCTATAGATAACACACTGCTATAGATAACACACTGCATTAGATAACACACTGCTATAGATAACACACTGCTACAGATTACACACTGCTATAGATAACCACATGCTATAGATAACGCACTGCATTAGATAACACACTGCTATAGATAACACACTGCTACAGATTACACACTGCTATAGATAAACACACTGCTATAGATAACACACTGCTATAGATAACACACTGCTACAGATGCACCTGCGTGGATAACATGCTATAGATACACACTGATAGATAACACAACCTATAGATAAAATACACTGCTGTAGATAACACCTGCTATAGATAACACACTGCTATAGAATCACACTGCTATAGATAACACACTGCTATAGATAACACACTGCTGTAGATAACACTGCTATAGAGACACACTGATAGATAAACACACTGCTATAGATAACACACTGCTATAGATAACACATGCTATAGATAACACACTGCTATAGATAACACACTGCTATAGATAAACACAATGTATAGATAACACTGCTATAGATAACACACTGTTAAGTAAACACTGCTATAGATAACACACTGCATTAGATAACACACTGCTATAGATAACACACCGCTATAGATTATACTGCTATAGATAACACTGCTATAGATAATACACTGTTATAGATAACACTGCTATAGATAACACACTGCTATAGATAACACTGCTATAGATAATACACTGTTATAGATAACACTGCTATAGATAAGACACTGCTATAGATAACACACTGCTATAGATAACACTGCTATAGATAATACACTGTTATAGATAACACACTGCTGTAGATAACACACTGTTATAGATAACACACTGCTATAGATAACACACTGCATTAGATAACACACTGCTATAGATAACACACCGCTATAGATTATACTGCTATAGATAACACTGCTATAGATAATACACTGCTATAGATAACACTGCGTTAGATAACACACTCCTATAGATAAAACACTGCTATAGATAACACACTGCTATAGATAACACACTGCTATTGATAACACACTGCTATAGATAACACACTGCTATAGATAACACACTGCATTAGATAACACACCACTATAGATTATACTGCTATAGATTACACCGCTATAGATTACACTGCTATAGATACCACACCACTGTAGATTATACTGCTATAGATTACACCGCTATAGATTACACCGCTATAGATAACACACCACTAAAGATTATACTGCTATAGATTACACTGCTATAGATTACACAGCTATAGATTACACTGCTATAGATTACACGGCTATAGATAACACACCACTATAGATTATACTGCTATAGATAACACACCACTATAGATTATATTGCTATAGATAACACACCGCTATAGATTCACTCTATAGATAGCACACCCCTATAGATTATACTGCTATAGATAACACACCGCTATAGAGTACACTGCTTAAGAACACACCATAGATATATGCTATAATTACACTGCTATAGATTACACCGCTATAGATTACACTGCTATAGATAACACACCGCTATAGATACACTGCTATAGATAACAACACCATCTATGATTATACTGTATAGATAAACACACCGCTATAGATTATACTGCTATAGATAACACACGCTATAGATTACACTGCTATAGATAACACACCACTATAATTACACTGCTATAGATAACACACCACTATAGATTACACTGCTATAGATAGCACCTATAGATACATGCTATAGATAACACACGCTATAGATTTACACTATAGATAACACACTGCTATAGACAACACACTGCTATAGATAACACACTGCTATAGATAACACACTGCTGTAGATAACACCGCTATAGATGACACACTGCTGTAGATAACACCTCTATAGATAACACACTGCTATAGATAACACACTGCATTAGATAACACACTGCTATAGATAACACACTGTTATAGATAACACACTGCTATAGATAACACACTGCTATAGATAACACACTGCTATAGATAACACACTGTTATAGATAAACACACTGCTATAGATAACACACTGCTATAGATAACACACTGATTAGATAACACACTGCTATAGATAAACACACTGCATTAGATAACACACTGCTATAGATAACACTGCTATAGATAACACACTGCTAAGATAAACACTGCATAGATAACACACCGCTATAGATACACACTGCATAGATAAACACACTGCATAGAGAAAACACTGCATAGATAACACGCTATAGAAACACACTCTATAGATAACACTGCTTAGATAAACAACTGTATAGAATACACTGCTATAGAAACACACTGCTATAGATAACACACTGCTTAGATAACACACGCTTAGATAACACACTGCTATAGATAAACCCAATGCCTATAGTAACACACGCGTAGATAACACACTGCTATAGATAACACACTGCTATAGATAACACACTGCTGTAGATAACACACTGCTGTAGATAACACACTGCTATAGATAACACACTGCTATAGATAACACACTGCTATAGATGACACGCTGCTGTAGATAACACCTCTATAGATAACACACTGCATTAGATAACACACTGCTATAGAAACCCATGCATAGATAACACACTCTATAGATACACCTGCTATGATAACGCTATAGATAACACATGCTATAGATAACAAAATGCTTAGATAACACTGCTATAGATAACACACTGCTGTAGATAACAACTGCTATAGATAACACACTGCTATAGATAACACACTGCTATAAGACTAACACTGCTATAGATAACACACTGCTATAGATGACACACTGCTATAGATAACACACTGCATTAGATAACACACTGCTATAGATAACACACTGCTACAGATAACACTGCTATAGATAACACACTGCTATAGATGACACACTGCTATAGATAACACACTGCTGTAATAACATGACTATAGATATAACATCGATAGATAACACACTGCTGTAGATAACACCTCTATAGATAACACACGCTATAGATAAACACACTGCTATAGATAAACAACTGCTATAGATAACACAGCTGCTAGATAACACACTCGCTGTAGATAACACACTGCATAGATAACACACTGTTGTAGATAACACCTCATAGATAAAACACACTGCTATAGATAAACACTGCTATAGATAACACACGCATTAGAATAACACACTGTATGAACACACTGATAGATAAACCACTGTATAGATAACACACTGCTATAGATAACACACTGCCATATAGATAACACACTGCTATAGATAACACACTGCTATAGATACACACTGCTATAGATGACACCGCCTGCTATGGATATACTGCTATAGAACACACGGTATAGATAACACAGCTATAGATAACACACTGCCATAGATAACACACTGCTATAGATGACACGACTGCTAGATTATACTGCTATAGAAACACACTGCTATAGATAACACACTGCTAGATAACACACTGTTATAGATAACACACTGCTATAGATAACACACTGCTATAGATAACACACTGCTATAGATAACACACTGCTATAGATAACACACTGCTATAGATGACACACTGCTAGATTAACACACTGATGTAGATACACACCTGCTATAGATAACACACTGCTATAGATAAACACTGCTGTAGATAACACCACTATAGATGACACACTGCTGTAGAAAACACCTCTATAGATAACACACTGCTATAGATAACACAGCTTAATCAGAGATAACACACTGCTATAGATAACACACTGCTGTAGAAACACCGCTATAGTGACACACTGCTTAGATAACACTCTATAGAAACACACTGCTATAGATAAACACACTGCATAGATAACACACTGTTATAGATAACACACTGCTATAGATAACACACTGCTATAGATAACACACTGCTATAGAGGACACGCTGCTATGGATTATACTGCTATAGATAACACACTGCTGTAGATAACACCGCTATAGATAACACACTGCTATAGATAACACACTGCATTAGATAACACACTGCTATAGATAACACACTGCTATAGATAACACACTGCTGTAGATAACACCTCTATAGATAACACACTGCTATAGATAACACACTAGATAGATAAACACATGTATAGATAACACACTGCTATAGATAACACATGCTTAGATAAACACTCTATAGATAACACACTGCTATAGATAACACACTGCTATAGATAACACACTGCTATAGATAACACACTGTTATAGAACACACTGCTATAGATAAACACATGCTATAGATAACACACTGCTAAGATAACACACTCCTATAGAGGACACGTGCTATGGATTATGCCTATAGATAACACATGCTATAAGATAACACATGCTGTAGATAAACACTGCTATAGATAACACACTGCTATAGATAACACATGCTGTAGATAACACTGCTATAGATAACACACTGCTATAAGATAAACACAATGCTATAGATGAAACACCTGCTATAAGATAACACACATGCCTATAGATAAACACACTGCTATAGATAACACCCTGCTGTAGATAAACACGTATAGATGACACACTGATAGATAACA
>NC_052338.1:27937132-27972132 GCF_016432855.1 Salvelinus namaycush
TATTAACACAATGCTATAGATACGTATAATAACACATGGCTATAGATGATTACACTGCCTATAGATAACACACTGCTATAGATAACACACTGCTATAGATAACACTGCTATAGATACACACCACTGCTATAGATAACACACTGCTATAGATAACACACTGCTATAGATTAAACATGCTATAGATAACACAGTGATAGATAACACTCCTATAGATAAACACGCTATAGATGACACATGTATAGATAACACCACTGCATAGATAACACATGCTATAGATAACACCGCTATAGATCACACTGCTTAGATAACACTCTAAGATAACACACTGCTATAGATAACAACTGCATAGATAACACACTGCTATAGATAACACACTGTTATAGTAACACACTGATATAGATAACACACTGCTATAGATAACACACTGCTGATAGAACACACGTATAGATAAACACACTGCTATAGATAACACATGCTATAGATAAAACACTGCTATAGATAAACACACTGCTATGATACACGCTGCTATGGTTATACTGCTATAGATAACACACTGCTATAGATAACACACTGCTGTAGATAACACTGCTATAGATAATAACACACTGCTATAGATAACACATGCTGTAGATAACACTGCTATAGATAACACACTGCTTAAGATAAACACACTGTATTATAACACTACATTATAGAACACTGCTATAGATAACACTGGAAAAAAATAATAACACAATATCTATATATAACAACGCTGCTATAGATAACACACTGCTTATAGATAACAATATTGATATAGATTACACCAGTTATAGATAACACCTATAGATAAACACACTGCTATAGATAACAAAAACTGCTATAGATCACACGCTAAGATAACTGCATAACAACACACTGCTACAGATAACACACACTGCTACAGATAACACACTGCTACAGATAACACACTGCTATAGATAACACACTGCTATAGATAACACACTGCTATAGATAACACACAGCTATAGATAACCCACTGCTATAGATAACACACTGCATTAGATAACACACTGCTATAGATAACACACTGCTATAGATAACACACTGCTATAGATAACACACTGCTATATATAACACACTGCTACAGATTACACACTGCTGTGGATAACACTGCTATAGATAACACACCCTGAGATAGATAACACACTGCTATAGATATCACACTGCTAGAGATAGCACACTGCTATAGATAACACACTGCTGTAGATAACACACTGCTATAGATAACACACTGATAAGATAACACAATTCTGATAACACTCTATAGATAACACATGCTATAGATAACACTAGAAATAAACAGTATAGATAAACACGCTAGTATAGATAACACTGCTAGATAACATATTGATTATAGATTACACACATGCTATTAGATAACACAACTATAGATAACACACTGCTATAGATAACAAACTGCTATAGATCACTGCTAAGATAACCTGCATAGAAACACACTGCTATAGATAACACACTGCTAAGATAACACACTGATACTAGATAACACACCGCTATAGATAACACACTGCTATAGAATAACACACTGCTATAGAAACCACACGCATAGATAACCACTGCTATAGATAACAAATGCATTAGAAATACACTGTATAGATAACACACTGCTACAGATTACACACTGCTTGATAAACATGCATAGATAACACACTGCGATAGATAACACACTGCTAGATATCACATGCTATAGAAACACACTGCTATAGATAACACACTGCTGTAGAAAACACTGCTATAGAATGACACACTGGCTATAGATAACACACTGCTATAGATAACACACTGCTATAGTACACACTGCTATAGATAACACACTGCTATAGATAAACACACTGCTATATATAACACTGCTATAGATAAACACTGGTATAGATAACACACTGCTATAGAAAACACGCTATAGATTAACTGCTATTATAACACTGTATAGATAATACACTGTTATAGATACACACTGCTATAGATAACACACTGCTATAGATAACAACACTTGCTATAGATAACACTTATGCTATAGACAATACACGTATAGATAACAACTGCTATAGATAACACACTGCTATAGATACACACTGCTATAGATAACACTGCTATAGATAATACACTGTTATAGATAACACTGCTATAGATAACACTGCATAGAAACACACTGCTATAGATAACACACTGCTATAGATAACACACTGCATAGATAACACTCACTGATATAGAGTAACACACTGCTATAGATAACACACTGCTATAGATAACACACATGCTATAAGATAACACACTGCTATAGATAACACATGTGATAAGCAACCACTGCTATAGATAACACACTGCTATAGATAAACACACTGCTATAGATAACACATGCTATAGATAACACTGCTAAGATATACACTGTATAGATAACACTGCTACAGATAACACTGCTATAGATAAACAGTTAGATAACACACTGCTATAGATAAACACTGTTAAGATAACACTGCTATAGATAAACACACTGCTATAGATAAACACTGCTATAGATAATACACTGTTATAGATAACACACTGCTAAGATAAAACACATGCTATAGATACACACGCTATAGATAACACATGCTATAGATAACACTGCTATAGATAAACAACTGTATAGATAACACTGCTATAGATAACACACTGCTATAGATAGACACACTGTTATAGATAACACCACTGCTATAGATAAAACACACTGCTATAGATAAACACTGCTAAGATAACACACGTGCATTAGAAAACACACTGCTATAGATAACACACTGCTAAGAACACACTTCTATAAGATTAAACACACTGCTATAGATAACACACTGCATAGATAACACACTGCTATAGATAAACCACATGCTCAGATTAACACCGTATAGATAAACACACGCTATAGATAACACACTGCTATAGATAACACATGCTATAGATAACACACTGCTATAGATAAGATAACACAGTGATAGATAAACACTCCATAGATAAAACACTGTATAGATAACACCCACACTGCTATAGAACACACTGCTATAGATACACTGCTATAGATAATACACTGATAGATAACACTGCTAAGATAACACTGCTATAGATAATACACTGTATAGATAAACACACTGCTATAGATAAAACACTGCTTATAGATAACACTGCTATAGATAACACATGCTATAGATAATTACACTGTTATAGATAACACACTGCTATAGATAACAACGATATTAGATAACACTGCTATAGATAACACAATGCTAAGATAACACACTGTTATAGATAACACACTGCTATAGATAAACACTGCTATAGATAACACAGTGATAGAAACACTGCTATAGATAACACCACTGCTATAGATAACACACTGTTATAGATAACACATGCTATAGATAAAACACACTGCTTATAGATACACATGCTATAGATAACACACTGCATAGATACACCACTGCTATAGATAAACACACTGCTAAGATAACACATGCTATAGATAAACACCTGCTATAGATAACACACTGCATAGATAACACACTGCTATTAGATAACACATGCTATAGATAACACACTGTATAGATAACACATGCTATAGATAACACACTGCTATAGATAACCGCTATGAAACCACCATAGTCATACCAACTGCTACAGATTACACACTGCTGTGGATAACAATGATTATAGATAACACACTGGCCGACAGAACACACTGCTATAGATAACACACTGCTATAGATAACACACTGCTATAGATAACACACTGCTGTAGATAACACTGCTATAGATGACACACTGCTATAGATAACACACTGCTATAGATAACACACTGCTATAGATAACACTGCTATAGATAACACACTGCTATAGATAACACACTGCTATAGATAACACTGCTATAGATAATACACTGTTATAGATAACACACTGCTATAGATAACACACTGCTATAGATAACACTGCTATAGATAATACACTGTTATAGATAACACTGCTATAGATAATACACTGTTATAGATAACACTGCTACAGATAACACTGCTATAGATAATACACTGTTATAGATAACACACTGCTATAGATAATACACTGTTACAGATAACACTGCTATAGATAACACACTGCTATAGATAATACACTGCTATAGATAATACACTGTTATAGATAACACACTGCTATAGATAACACACTGCTATAGATAACACTGCTATAGATAACACACTGCTATAGATAACACACTGCTATAGATAACACTGCTATAGATAACACTGCTATAGATAACACAGTGATAGATAACACTCCTATAGATAACACACTGCTATAGATGACACACTGTTATAGATAACACACTGCTATAGATAACACACTGCTATAGATAACACTGCTATAGATAACACACTGCATTAGATAACACACTGCTATAGATAACACACTGCTACAGATTACACACTGCTATAGATAACACACTGCTATAGATAACACACTGCATTAGATAACACACTGCTATAGATAACACACTGCTACAGATTACACACTGATATAGATAACACACTGCTATAGATAACACACTGCTATAGATAACACACTGCTATAGATAACACAGTGATAGATAACACTCCTATAGATAACACACTGCTATAGATAACACACTGCTATAGATAACACACTGCTATAGATAACACTGCTATAGATAATACACTGTTATAGATAACACTGCTACAGATAACACTGCTATAGATAATACACTGTTATAGATAACACACTGCTATAGATAAAACACTGTTATAGATAACACTGCTATAGATAACACACTGCTATAGATAATACACTGCTATAGATAATACACTGTTATAGATAACACACTGCTATAGATAACACTGCTATAGATAACACACTGCTATAGATAACACACTGTTATAGATAACACACTGCTATAGATAACACTGCTATAGATAACACAGTGATAGATAACACTCCTATAGATAACACACTGCTATAGATGACACACTGTTATAGATAACACACTGCTATAGGTAACACTGCTATAGATAACACACTGCATTAGATAACACACTGCTATAGATAACACACTGCTATAGATAACACACTGCTATAGATAACACACTGCTATAGATAACACACTGCTATAGATAACACACTGCTATAGATAACACACTGCTATAGATAACACACTGCTATAGATAACACACTGCTATAGATAACACACTGCTACAGATTACACACTGCTGTGGATAACACTGCTATAGATAACACACTGCGATAGATAACACACTGCTATAGATATCACACTGCTATAGATAACACACTGCTATAGATAACACACTGCTGTAGATAACACTGCTATAGATGACACACTGCTATAGATAACACACTGCTATAGATAACACACTGCTATAGATAACACACTGCTATAGATAACACTGCTATAGATAATACACTGTTATAGATAACACACTGCTATAGATAACACACTGCTATAGATAACACTGCTATAGATAATACACTGTTATAGATAACACTGCTATAGATAACACACTACATTAGATAACACACTGCTATAGATAACACACCGCTATAGATTATACTGCTATTGATAACACACTGCTATAGATAATACACTGTTATAGATAACACTGCTATAGATAACACACTGCTATAGATAACACACTGCTATAGATAACACTGCTATAGATAATACACTGTTATAGATAACACTGCTATAGATAACACACTGCTATAGATAACACACTGCTATAGATAACACTGCTATAGATAACACACTGCTACAGATTACACACTGCTGTGGATAACACTGCTATAGATAACACACTGCGATAGATAACACACTGCTATAGATATCACACTGCTATAGATAACACACTGCTATAGATAACACACTGCTGTAGATAACACTGCTATAGATGACACACTGCTATAGATAACACACTGCTATAGATAACACACTGCTATAGATAACACACTGCTATAGATAACACTGCTATAGATAATACACTGTTATAGATAACACACTGCTATAGATAACACACTGCTATAGATAACACTGCTATAGATAATACACTGTTATAGATAACACTGCTATAGATAACACACTACATTAGATAACACACTGCTATAGATAACACACCGCTATAGATTATACTGCTATTGATAACACTGCTATAGATAATACACTGTTATAGATAACACTGCTATAGATAACACACTGCTATAGATAACACACTGCTATAGATAACACTGCTATAGATAATACACTGTTATAGATAACACTGCTATAGATAACACACTGCTATAGATAACACACTGCTATAGATAACACTGCTATAGATAATACACTGTTATAGATAACACTGCTATAGATAACACTGCATTAGATAACACACTCCTATAGATAACACACTGCTATAGATAACACACTGCTATAGATAACACACTGCTATAGATAACACACTGCTATAGATAACACACTGCTATAGATAACACAGTGATAGATAACACTCCTATAGATAACACACTGCTATAGATAACACACTGCTATAGATAACACTGCTATAGATAATACACTGTTATAGATAACACTGCTATAGATAACACTGCTATAGATAACACTGCTATAGATAACACACTGCTATAGATAACACTGCTATAGATAATACAGTGATAGATAACACTCCTATAGATAATACACTGTTATAGATAACACTGCTATAGATAACACTGCTATAGATAATACACTGTTATAGATAACACACTGCTATAGATAACACACTGCTATAGATAACACACTGCTATAGATAATACACTGCTATAGATAATACACTGTTATAGATAACACACTGCTATAGATAACACACTGCTATAGATAACACTGCTATAGATAACACACTGCTATAGATAACACACTGTTATAGATAACACACTGCTATAGATAACACTGCTATAGATAACACAGTGATAGATAACACTCCTATAGATAACACACTGCTATAGATGACACACTGCTATAGATAACACAGTGATAGATAACACTCCTATAGATAACACTTCTGTAGATAACACTGCTATAGATAACACTACTATAGATAATACACTGCTATACATAACACTCCTATAGATAACACACTGCTATAGATAACACTGTGATAGATAACACTCCTATAGATAACACTCCTATAGATAACACACTGCTATGGTAAGCACTACTCTATATATTTCATGATTTAATTTCGAATACCACCAACCCCACAGGCCTTTTTTGGGTTGGAGGGTTTGTATTTTGTCCTGTAATTCATTCAATGTAGTTGGAGAATCCAGTGGGTTCTGGTAGTCTTTAACTGTTCTGATTCTAAGATTTGTATTTGATAATGTATATGTTTTTGCTGTTTGTTCTTTGTTATAGAGCCAAAAAGATTGGAGAAGTGGTTTATCCATATATCTCCATTTTGGATCAATAACTTTTCATGTTGTTGTTTGTTTAGAGCTTTCCAATTTACCCAGAAGTGGTTAGATTCTATGTATTCTTCAATTACATTGAGCTGATTTCTGACGTGCTGTTCCTTCTTTTTCCGTACTGTATTTCTGTATTGTTTTAGTGATTCACCATTGTGAAGGCGTAGACTCAGGTTTTCTGGGTCTCTATGTTTTTGGTTTGAATGGTTTCTCTATTGCTTTTTTAGGTTTTTGCATTCTTCATCAAATCATTTTTCATTGTTGTTAATTTTCTTAGGTTGTCTGCTTGAAATTTTTAGGAAGCTGTGAGGTCAAATATACTGTTTAGGTTTTCTACTGCCAAGTTTACACCTTCACTATAACAGTGAAACATTTTGTCCAGGCAATTGTCTAGACGGGATTGATTTTATTGTTGCCTAATAGTTTTTGGGCATATTTCCACACTACCTTCCTTCCATCTGTAGCATTTCTTAAAATCATTCAGTTACTTTGGCTTTGATGCCTCATGATTGAGCATAGCTTTGTCCAGGTAGTGTGATTTTGCTGTGATCTGATAGGGGTGTCAGTGGACTGACTGTGGACACTGTGAGAGACTCTGGGTTGAGGTCAATGATAAAGTAGTTTACAGTACTACTGCCAAGAGATGAGCTACAGGTGTACCTACCATAGGAGTCCCCTCGAAGCCTACCATTGACTATGTACATACCCAGCGTCCGACAGAGCTGCAGGAGTTGTGACCCATTATTGTTGGTTATGTTATCGTAGTTGTGCCTAGGGGGTCATATGGGGGAGGGAATGCTGTCACCTCCAGGTAGGTGTTTGTCCCCCTGTGTGCTGAGAGTGTCAGGTTCTTGTCCAGTTCTGGCATTTAGATAGCCACAGACTAGTACATGTCCCTGGACCTGGAAATGGTTGATCTCCCCCACTAGGATGGAGAAGCTGTCATCGTTAAAGTATGGGGATTCTATTGGGGGGATATAGGTAGCACACATGAGGACATTTTTCTCTGTTTAGTTAATTTCCTTATTCTTTTCTAGCCAGATGTAAAATGTTCCTGTTTTGAATAATTTAATAGAGTGGGTTAGGTCTGCTGGTCACGACTTCCACCGAAGTTGGTCCCTCTCCTTGTTCGGGCGACGTTCGGCGGTCGACGTCACCGGTTTTCTAGACGCCACCAATCCACGTTTCATTTTACATTTTGTTTTGTCTTCATTGTACACACCTGGTTTCCATTCCATAACCATTGTTCCCTATTTAACTCTCTGGTTTCCCCCTTGGTTTTGTGCGTGTTTGTATTTGTCAAGTTGTCTCGTTTTGTGAACTGGATTATTTGTCTCCTTCATGGAATATTGTTTTTGAGTAAAGTTACGGTTATTACTCATCTCTGTGTCCTGCGCCTGACTCCGCCTTACCAGCATCACCTAGGCTTTTGACACTGCTCTATGCCAAATTAGCATACCCCCTGAGTCTCTTCCCTGTTTCACACCTGGTAGTTTGGTGGATGGGACTCTGTAACCTAGAGGGTAACCAGTGGGTTCATCTCCTTTATACCATGTTTCTTGTTGGATGACAATGTCTGTATTTCCAATTTCTTTGATGAAGTCTTGTTTCCTGCTCTTTAGGCCAAAGGCAGATGACCTCAGATCTTGTATATTGCAGGATCAGATTCTTTCTCTCTTTCTCTCTTTACATCTTCATCACTCTCTCTGATAAACTCACTCCGTCCGACTCTCTTTTCCAGTTGTGACCATAATGTACCCATAATGTACCCATGATGTACCCATGATGTACCGATGATGTAGCAATGATGTACCCATGATGTACCCATGATGTACCCGTGATGTACCCGTGATGCACCCGTGATGTACCCATGATGCACCCGTGATGTACCCGTGATGTACCCGTGATGTACCCATGATGCACCTGTGATGTACCCGTGATGCACCCGTGATGTACCCGTGATGTACCCATGATGCACCCGTGATGTACCCGTGATGTACCCGTGATGCACCCGTGATGTACCCATGATGCACCCGTGATGTACCCATGATGTACCCGTGATGTACCCGTGATGCACCCGTGACGTAGCCATGACGTACCCACGATGTACCCACGACGTACCCACGACGTAGCCATGATGTACCCGTAATGTAGCCATGATGTACCCATGATGTACCATGATGTACCCATAATGTACCCATGATGTACCCATGATGTACCCACAATGTACCCACGATGTGCCCATGATGCACCCATGATGTACCCCTAATGTAGCCATGATGTAGCGATGATGTACCCATGATGTACCATGATGTGCCCACAATGTACCCACGATGTGCCCATGATGCACCCGTGATGTACCCGTAATGTAGCCATGATGTACCCATGATGTACCCATGATGTACCCATGATGTACCATGATGTGCCCACAATGTACCCACGATGTACCCATGATGTACCCGTAATGTAGCCATGATGTAGCGATGATGTACCCATGATGTAGCCACGATGTAGCCACGATGTACCCATAATGTACCCGTAATGTACTCATAATGTACTCATAATGTACTCATGATGTACTCATGATGTAGCCATGATGTACCCACGATGTACCCACAATGTACCCACAATGTACTCATGATGTATCCATAATGCACCCATAATGTACTCATAATGTACTCATGATGTACCCATGATGATCCCATGATGTAGCCGTAATGTACCCATGATGTACCCTTAATGTACTGGCAGGTAGCCTAGTGGTTAGAGTGTTGGGCCAGTAACCGAAAGGTTGGTGGATCAAATCCCCGAGCTGACAAGGTAATAATATGTTCCTCTGCCCCTGAACAAGGCAGTTAAACCACTGTTCCTAGGCCGTCATTGTAAATGAGAATTTGTTTTTAACTGACTTACCTAGTTAAATAAAGGTTAAATAAAAAATAAATAATAATGTACCCCTAATGTCCTATGAATACCAAGACCTCATACAAACATGACATTTGTGTCGAAAAGTTTGTAGTATGTAATTACTTGCCACCTTCACGCCCCCACACATACCCAGACAGATACACACACGCACCCCTCACACCCAGCCAGTTAATGAGAGCCTAGGGCCCAATCCCTAATGAGCACGTATATGTGGGGGGTAATTAACGAGCCTTTGGACTGTGTCTGTGAGATGCGCTAATTAAACTCTGGTGCTGCTGATTTAGCTAATTACCTAATACTACCTAATGCCAGGGCGTCCCACTCCAAAGCATTCCAACCCCGGAACACTGAACACGGGCAACAACACGGTTCCAACGTTGTTAATATCCCGGTGCATTAATCACTAAAATGCCGGCTGCCATGCTACCCATGTCGCCCATGTTGCCATACCCTGGGTGGAGACACAGGGAGGGGAGAGAATCCTCAGGGAATGATTGATACATATTACAGGAACGGGCCACATATTACAGTGCAGGAATCAGGGGAACAATCGTGTTGTGATTTGTGGTACAGTATACGACAGGCATATACACTGTAAAGGGGTTACTGTGAATTTGACAGTAGCTTACAGGCAGCTCGATGGCAAGTAACATTCTGTATTTTATATTCAGTAATATAAATACAGTATCAGAGCAAGTATTGTGTATACCGTAAAATGTACTGTATTATACTACTAAAAAGTAAATGCTACCCTAATTGGAATGAATGAATGAATGAATGAATGGATGAATGAAATACATTGAGGGGAGAGGTTTGTATGTCACAGTATTTTACTGTTATTACAAGGGACTGGTGCAAGCAGGTTGGGTGCTTGGTAAAGTGTTTACACCATATTAATTAACATTTGGTGTTTTATATCTCTTGCACTTCTACAAGCCTTAACAAAGGCTTCCAAACTGGCAGTGACTACAGGGCAAAACAGAGCAAAAGGACATCAGAAAATGCTCAACCATTTAAGGTTTAAGACTTTCTGCCGGTTCAATCTTACCCTTACATTGGAAATTGCTGGGGCACTATAACCACATATGAATTATATTGGTACAGCATTCTCACTCCTGGGTGCAACAAATATGACCTCCTATAATGCAGCGACAACAATACCATGCGCCCACTAGTGGTCAAAAGGTTTCTGACTCTCCAAAGATACGGCAAGGTACTGTATTCTGTGAGGTGTAATTACTGTCCAATTTAAAATACAGCAATTTTTCCCCCTTCCACATTTTCCCACAATGCACCATAATTTACAGAATGCTGCTGTAAAACATTTCAGAGTATTTTACTGATAATTCCCATAATTCACATATAAACAGTTTTCGGTACATGTGGTACAATGGTAAAAACATGTTTGTCTCAGCCAAATACACACACACACACACACACACACACACACACACACACACACACACACACACACACACACACACACACACACACACACACACACACACACACACACACACACACACACACACACACAAACAGTAAAGCTTGTGTAGTGGCCAAATTGCCTTGAGAGGAAGCAATAGTTAGTCTGTAGGGTTGGCTGCCTTTAAAGAGCGACTGAACGTGGTGATTCAACATTTATTTCTCTGATGTAAAATGTGGGTATCAATGCCCATTGATACCTGCCATTGGTCAGTTTTGGTGTTGTGAGACTGATGATTTGTTTACATAGTAGGTTAGGATAACTAAAGTTGAAGGTTAGGATAGTTAACGTTGCAGGTTAGGGGAATTTGTGCGGCAGGTTGGGAGACTGAGGATAAGAGTCAGGCTTAGCTACAATGCTACAGTTGTCAACAACTGTTGTCCCCGACATGAAAGAAATGTCCACGGACCAATGGCGAGCATCCATGGGTGTAACTTGATGTCAAGAAACACCTATATCAGAAAACACCCCTAATTTCAGTCCGAAATTACACTCTTCTCCTTGGGGGTGTGGTTTGATATGGCAGTTACTGATGTTTGTCTCATATGAGACACCATAGGAACAAAGTCAGTATCACCTCCTGAAAAAAGTCAGAATGAATATACGATAACTCAAGAAATCAGTAATTAATTTAGAAGTTTTTGCCGAGAAGGTTTAAGTCGCGCAAATTTAAATCTAGCTAAGGTGTTTGGTGCAGGACTTCTGAAGTAAAAAAAATGTGCAACGTGTTTTGGTCTCACTGTCAGTGTGTTCTGCTGTAGGACTGGACAGAGCGCAATAACTACAGCTGGGTCCTATGTGTATCCTGTGTTAGATCTCACTGTCAGTGTGTTCTGCTGTAGGACTGGACAGAGCGCAATAACTACAGCTGGGTCCTATGTGTATCCTGTGTTAGATCTCACTGTCAGTGTGTTCTGCTGTAGGACTGGACAGAGCGCAATAACTACAGCTGGGTCCTATGTGTATCTTGTGTTAGATCTCACTGTCAGTGTGTTCTGCTGTAGGACTGGACAGAGCGCAATAACTACAGCTGGGTCCTATGTGTATCCTGTGTTAGATCTCACTGTCAGTGTGTTCTGCTGTAGGACTGGACAGAGCGCAATAACTACAGCTGGGTCCTATGTGTATCCTGTGTTAGATCTCACTGTCAGTGTGTTCTGCTGTAGGACTGGACAGAGCGCAATAACTACAGCTGGGTCCTATGTGTATCCTGTGTTAGATCTCACTGTCAGTGTGTTCTGCTGTAGGACTGGACAGAGCGCAATAACTACAGCTGGGTCCTATGTGTATCCTGTGTTAGATCTCACTGTCAGTGTGTTCTGCTGTAGGACTGGACAGAGCGCAATAACTACAGCTGGGTCCTATGTGTATCCTGTGTTAGATCTCACTGTCAGTGTGTTCTGCTGTAGGACTGGACAGAGCGCAATAACTACAGCTGGGTCCTATGTGTATCCTGTGTTAGATCTCACTGTCAGTGTGTTCTGCTGTAGGACTGGACAGAGCGCAATAACTACAGCTGGGTCCTATGTGTATCCTGTGTTAGAGGACAGGTGAGCATTGTCCAAATCACAACTCAACCCTCAAGTAAGTATGGTAGTGGTTAGACCCAGCTGGTTACATGGTAGTGGTTAGACCCAGCTGGTTACATGGTAGTGGTTAGACACAGCTGGTTACATGGTAGTGGTTACACACAGCTGGTTACATGGTAGTGGTTAGACACAGCTGGTTACATGGTAGTGGTTAGACACAGCTGGTTACATGGTAGTGGTTAGACCCAGCTGGTTACATGGTAGTGGTTAGACCCAGCTGGTTACATGGTAGTGGTTAGACCCAGCTGGTTACATGGTAGTGGTTAGACCCAGCTGGTTACAAGGTAGTAGTTAGACCCAGCTGGTTACATGGTAGTGGTTAGACCCAGCTGGTTACAAGGCAGTGGTTAGACACAGCTGGTTACATGGTAGTGGTTAGACACAGCTGGTTACAAGGCAGTGGTTATACCCAGCTGGTTACATGGTAGTGGTTAGACCCAGCTGGTTACATGGTAGTGGTTAGACACAGCTGGTTACAAGGCAGTGGTTAGACCCAGCTGGTTACATGGTAGTAGTTAGACCCAGCTGGTTACATGGTAGTGGTTAGACCCAGCTGGTTACATGGTAGTGGTTAGACACAGCTGGTTACATGGTAGTGGTTAGACCCAGCTGGTTACATGGTAGTGGTTAGACACAGCTGGTTACATGGTAGTGGTTAGACCCAGCTGGTTACATGGTAGTAGTTAGACCCAGCTGGTTACATGGTAGTAGTTAGACCCAGCTGGTTATATGGTAGTGGTTAGACCTAGCTGGTTACATGGTAGTGGTTAGACCCAGCTGGTTACATGGTAGTGGTTAGACCCAGCTGGTTACATGGTAGTGGTTAGACCCAGCTGGTTACATGGTAGTGGTTAGACCCAGCTGGTTACATGGTAGTGGTTAGACCCAGCTGGTTACATGGTAGTGGTTAGACACAGCTGGTTACATGGTAGTGGTTAGACCCAGCTGGTTACATGGTAGTGGTTAGACCCAGCTGGTTACATGGTAGTGGTTAGACCCAGCTGGTTACATGGTAGTGGTTAGACACAGCTGGTTACATGGTAGTGGTTAGACCCAGCTGGTTACATGGTAGTGGTTAGACACAGCTGGTTACATGGTAGTGGTTAGACCCAGCTGGTTACATGGTAGTGGTTAGACACAGCTGGTTACATGGTAGTGGTTAGACACAGCTGGTTACATGGTAGTGGTTAGACCCAGCTGGTTACATGGTAGTGGCTAGACCCAGCTGGTTACATGGTAGTGGTTAGACCCAGCTGGTTACATGGTAGTGGTTAGACAAAGCTGGTTACATGGTAGTGGTTAGACCCAGCTGGTTACAAGGCAGTGGTTAGACACAGCTGGTTACATGGTAGTGGTTAGACACAGCTGGTTACAAGGCAGTGGTTATACCCAGCTGGTTACATGGTAGTGGTTAGACCCAGCTGGTTACATGGTAGTGGTTAGACACAGCTGGTTACAAGGCAGTGGTTAGACCCAGCTGGTTACATGGTAGTGGTTAGACCCAGCTGGTTACATGGTAGTAGTTAGACCCAGCTGGTTACATGGTAGTGGTTAGACCCAGCTGGTTACATGGTAGTGGTTAGACACAGCTGGTTACATGGTAGTGGTTAGACCCAGCTGGTTACATGGTAGTGTTTGACACAGCTGGTTACATGGTAGTGGTTAGACCCAGCTGGTTACATGGTAGTAGTTAGACCCAGCTGGTTACATGGTAGTAGTTAGACCCAGCTGGTTACATGGTAGTGGTTAGACCCAGCTGGTTACATGGTAGTGGTTAGACCCAGCTGGTTACATGGTAGTGGTTAGACCCAGCTGGTTACATGGTAGTAGTTAGACCCAGCTGGTTACATGGTAGTGGTTAGACCCAGCTGGTTACATGGTAGTGGTTAGACCCAGCTGGTTACATGGTAGTGGTTAGACCCAGCTGGTTACATGGTAGTGGTTAGACCCAGCTGGTTACATGGTAGTGGTTAGACCCAGCTGGTTACATGGTAGTGGTTAGACACAGCTGGTTACATGGTAGTGGTTAGACAAAGCTGGTTACATGGTAGTGGTTAGACCCAGCTGGTTACATGGTAGTGGTTAGACCCAGCTGGTTACAAGGTAGTAGTTAGACCCAGCTGGTTACATGGTAGTGGTTAGACCCAGCTGGTTACATGGTAGTGGTTAGACCCAGCTGGTTACATGGTAGTGGCTAGACCCAGCTGGTTACATGGTAGTGGTTAGACACAGCTGGTTACATGGTAGTGGTTAGACCCAGCTGGTTACAAGGTAGTAGTTAGACCCAGCTGGTTACATGGTAGTGGTTAGACCCAGCTGGTTACATGGTAGTGGTTAGACCCAGCTGGTTACAAGGTAGTAGTTAGACAAAGCTGGTTACATGGTAGTGGTTAGACCCAGCTGGTTACATGGTAATGGTTAGACCCAGCTGGTTACATGGTAGTGGTTAGACACAGCTGGTTACAAGGTAGTGGTTAGACAAAGCTGGTTACATGGTAGTGGTTAGACCCAGCTGGTTACATGGTAGAGGTTAGACCCAGCTGGTTACATGGTAGTGGTTAGACAAAGCCGGTTACATGGTAGTGGTTAGACAAAGCTGGTTACATGGTAGTGGTTAGACCCAGCTGGTTACATGGTAGTGGTTAGACAAAGCTGGTTACATGGTAGTGGTTAGACCCAGCTGGTTACAAGGCAGTGGTTAGACACAGCTGGTTACATGGTAGTGGTTAGACACAGCTGGTTACAAGGCAGTGGTTATACCCAGCTGGTTACATGGTAGTGGTTAGACCCAGCTGGTTACATGGTAGTGGTTAGACACAGCTGGTTACATGGTAGTGGTTAGACCCAGCTGGTTACATGGTAGTGGTTAGACACAGGTGGTTACATGGTAGTGGTTAGACCCAGCTGGTTACATGGTAGTGGTTAGACCCAGCTGGTTACATGGTAGTAGTTAGACCCAGCTGGTTACATGGTAGTAGTTAGACCCAGCTGGTTACATGGTAGTGGTTAGACCCAGCTGGTTACATGGTAGTGGTTAGACCCAGCTGGTTACATGGTAGTGGTTAGACCCAGCTGGTTACATGGTAGTAGTTAGACCCAGCTGGTTACATGGTAGTGGTTAGACCCAGCTGGTTACATGGTAGTGGTTAGACCCAGCTGGTTACATGGTAGTGGTTAGACCCAGCTGGTTACATGGTAGTGGTTAGACCCAGCTGGTTACATGGTAGTGGTTAGACCCAGCTGGTTACATGGTAGTGGTTAGACACAGCTGGTTACATGGTAGTGGTTAGACCCAGCTGGTTACATGGTAGTGGTTAGACCCAGCTGGTTACATGGTAGTGGTTAGACACAGCTGGTTACATGGTAGTGGTTAGACACAGCTGGTTACATGGTAGTGGTTAGACACAGCTGGTTACATGGTAGTGGTTAGACACAGCTGGTTACATGGTAGTGGTTAGACCCAGCTGGTTACATGGTAGTGGTTAGACCCAGCTGGTTACATGGTAGTGGTTAGACCCAGCTGGTTACATGGTAGTGGTTAGACCCAGCTGGTTACAAGGTAGTAGTTAGACCCAGCTGGTTACATGGTAGTGGTTAGACCCAGCTGGTTACAAGGCAGTGGTTAGACACAGCTGGTTACATGGTAGTGGTTAGACACAGCTGGTTACAAGGCAGTGGTTATACCCAGCTGGTTACATGGTAGTGGTTAGACCCAGCTGGTTACATGGTAGTGGTTAGACACAGCTGGTTACAAGGCAGTGGTTAGACCCAGCTGGTTACATGGTAGTGGTTAGACCCAGCTGGTTACATGGTAGTAGTTAGACCCAGCTGGTTACATGGTAGTGGTTAGACCCAGCTGGTTACATGGTAGTGGTTAGACACAGCTGGTTACATGGTAGTGGTTAGACCCAGCTGGTTACATGGTAGTGGTTAGACACAGCTGGTTACATGGTAGTGGTTAGACCCAGCTGGTTACATGGTAGTAGTTAGACCCAGCTGGTTACATGGTAGTAGTTAGACCCAGCTGGTTACATGGTAGTGGTTAGACCTAGCTGGTTACATGGTAGTGGTTAGACCCAGCTGGTTACATGGTAGTGGTTAGACCCAGCTGGTTACATGGTAGTAGTTAGACCCAGCTGGTTACATGGTAGTGGTTAGACCCAGCTGGTTACATGGTAGTGGTTAGACCCAGCTGGTTACATGGTAGTGGTTAGACCCAGCTGGTTACATGGTAGTGGTTAGACCCAGCTGGTTACATGGTAGTGGTTAGACCCAGCTGGTTACATGGTAGTGGTTAGACACAGCTGGTTACATGGTAGTGGTTAGACCCAGCTGGTTACATGGTAGTGGTTAGACCCAGCTGGTTACATGGTAGTGGTTAGACCCAGCTGGTTACATGGTAGTGGTTAGACACAGCTGGTTACATGGTAGTGGTTAGACCCAGCTGGTTACATGGTAGTGGTTAGACACAGCTGGTTACATGGTAGTGGTTAGACCCAGCTGGTTACATGGTAGTGGTTAGACACAGCTGGTTACATGGTAGTGGTTAGTCACAGCTGGTTACATGGTAGTGGTTAGACCCAGCTGGTTACATGGTAGTGGCTAGACCCAGCTGGTTACATGGTAGTGGTTAGACACAGCTGGTTACATGGTAGTGGTTAGACCCAGCTGGTTACAAGGTAGTAGTTAGACCCAGCTGGTTACATGGTAGTGGTTAGACCCAGCTGGTTACATGGTAGTGGTTAGACCCAGCTGGTTACATGGTAGTGGCTAGACCCAGCTGGTTACATGGTAGTGGTTAGACACAGCTGGTTACATGGTAGTGGTTAGACCCAGCTGGTTACAAGGTAGTAGTTAGACCCAGCTGGTTACATGGTAGTGGTTAGACCCAGCTGGTTACATGGTAGTGGTTAGACCCAGCTGGTTACAAGGTAGTAGTTAGACCCAGCTGGTTACATGGTAGTGGTTAGACCCAGCTGGTTACATGGTAATGGTTAGACCCAGCTGGTTACATGGTAGTGGTTAGACACAGCTGGTTACAAGGTAGTGGTTAGACAAAGCTGGTTACATGGTAGTGGTTAGACCCAGCTGGTTACATGGTAGAGGTTAGACCCAGCTGGTTACATGGTAGTGGTTAGACAAAGCTGGTTACATGGTAGTGGTTAGACAAAGCTGGTTACATGGTAGTGGTTAGACCCAGCTGGTTACATGGTAGTGGTTAGACAAAGCTGGTTACATGGTAGTGGTTAGACACAGCTGGTTACAAGGCAGTGGTTAGACATAGCTGGTTACATGGTAGTGGTTAGACACAGCTGGTTACAAGGCAGTGGTTATACCCAGCTGGTTACATGGTAGTGGTTAGACCCAGCTGGTTACATGGTAGTGGTTAGACACAGCTGGTTACAAGGCAGTGGTTAGACCCAGCTGGTTACATGGTAGTGGTTAGACCCAGCTGGTTACATGGTAGTAGTTAGACCCAGCTGGTTACATGGTAGTGGTTAGACCCAGCTGGTTACATGGTAGTGGTTAGACACAGCTGGTTACATGGTAGTGGTTAGACCCAGCTGGTTACATGGTAGTGGTTAGACACAGCTGGTTACATGGTAGTGGTTAGACCCAGCTGGTTACATGGTAGTAGTTAGACCCAGCTGGTTACATGGTAGTAGTTAGACCCAGCTGGTTACATGGTAGTGGTTAGACCCAGCTGGTTACATGGTAGTGGTTAGACAAAGCTGGTTACATGGTAGTGGTTAGACACAGCTGGTTACATGGTAGTGGTTAGACCCAGCTGGTTACATGGTAGTGGTTAGACCCAGCTGGTTACATGGTAGTGGTTAGACCCAGCTGGTTACATGGTAGTG
The DNA here is from genome assembly GCF_016432855.1 of Salvelinus namaycush. NCBI lineage: Eukaryota > Metazoa > Chordata > Actinopteri > Salmoniformes > Salmonidae > Salvelinus > Salvelinus namaycush. Next base: position 27,956,539 of record NC_052338.1, read on the forward strand.
GTTAGACCCAGCTGGTTACATGGTAGTGGTTAGACCCAGCTGGTTACATGGTAGTGGTTAGACCCAGCTGGTTACATGGTAGTGGTTAGACACAGCTGGTTACATGGTAGTGGTTAGACCCAGCTGGTTACATGGTAGTGGTTAGACCCAGCTGGTTACATGGTAGTGGTTAGACCCAGCTGGTTACAAGGTAGTAGTTAGACCCAGCTGGTTACATGGTAGTGGTTAGACCCAGCTGGTTACATGGTAGTGGTTAGACCCAGCTGGTTACATGGTAGTGGCTAGACCCAGCTGGTTACATGGTAGTGGTTAGACACAGCTGGTTACATGGTAGTGGTTAGACCCAGCTGGTTACAAGGTAGTAGTTAGACCCAGCTGGTTACATGGTAGTGGTTAGACCCAGCTGGTTACATGGTAGTGGTTAGACCCAGCTGGTTACAAGGTAGTAGTTAGACAAAGCTGGTTACATGGTAGTGGTTAGACCCAGCTGGTTACATGGTAATGGTTAGACCCAGCTGGTTACATGGTAGTGGTTAGACACAGCTGGTTACAAGGTAGTGGTTAGACAAAGCTGGTTACATGGTAGTGGTTAGACCCAGCTGGTTACATGGTAGAGGTTAGACCCAGCTGGTTACATGGTAGTGGTTAGACAAAGCTGGTTACATGGTAGTGGTTAGACAAAGCTGGTTACATGGTAGTGGTTAGACCCAGCTGGTTACATGGTAGTGGTTAGACAAAGCTGGTTACATGGTAGTGGTTAGACCCAGCTGGTTACAAGGCAGTGGTTAGACACAGCTGGTTACATGGTAGTGGTTAGACACAGCTGGTTACAAGGCAGTGGTTATACCCAGCTGGTTACATGGTAGTGGTTAGACCCAGCTGGTTACATGGTAGTGGTTAGACACAGCTGGTTACATGGTAGTGGTTAGACCCAGCTGGTTACATGGTAGTGGTTAGACACAGCTGGTTACATGGTAGTGGTTAGACCCAGCTGGTTACATGGTAGTGGTTAGACCCAGCTGGTTACATGGTAGTAGTTAGACCCAGCTGGTTACATGGTAGTAGTTAGACCCAGCTGGTTACATGGTAGTGGTTAGACCCAGCTGGTTACATGGTAGTGGTTAGACCCAGCTGGTTACATGGTAGTGGTTAGACCCAGCTGGTTACATGGTAGTAGTTAGACCCAGCTGGTTACATGGTAGTGGTTAGACCCAGCTGGTTACATGGTAGTGGTTAGACCCAGCTGGTTACATGGTAGTGGTTAGACCCAGCTGGTTACATGGTAGTGGTTAGACCCAGCTGGTTACATGGTAGTGGTTAGACCCAGCTGGTTACATGGTAGTGGTTAGACACAGCTGGTTACATGGTAGTGGTTAGACCCAGCTGGTTACATGGTAGTGGTTAGACCCAGCTGGTTAAATGGTAGTGGTTAGACCCAGCTGGTTACATGGTAGTGGTTAGACACAGCTGGTTACATGGTAGTGGTTAGACCCAGCTGGTTACATGGTAGTGGTTAGACACAGCTGGTTACATGGTAGTGGTTAGACCCAGCTGGTTACATGGTAGTGGTTAGACACAGCTGGTTACATGGTAGTGGTTAGACACAGCTGGTTACATGGTAGTGGTTAGACCCAGCTGGTTACATGGTAGTGGCTAGACCCAGCTGGTTACATGGTAGTGGTTAGACCCAGCTGGTTACATGGTAGTGGTTAGACCCAGCTGGTTACAAGGTAGTAGTTAGACCCAGCTGGTTACATGGTAGTGGTTAGACCCAGCTGGTTACATGGTAGTGGTTAGACCCAGCTGGTTACATGGTAGTGGCTAGACCCAGCTGGTTACATGGTAGTTGTTAGACACAGCTGGTTACATGGTAGTGGTTAGACCCAGCTGGTTACAAGGTAGTAGTTAGACCCAGCTGGTTACATGGTAGTGGTTAGACCCAGCTGGTTACATGGTAGTGGTTAGACCCAGCTGGTTACAAGGTAGTAGTTAGACCCAGCTGGTTACATGGTAGTGGTTAGACCCAGCTGGTTACATGGTAATGGTTAGACCCAGCTGGTTACAAGGTAGTGGTTAGACAAAGCTGGTTACATGGTAGTGGTTAGACCCAGCTGGTTACATGGTAGAGGTTAGACCCAGCTGGTTACATGGTAGTGGTTAGACAAAGCTGGTTACATGGTAGTGGTTAGACAAAGCTGGTTACATGGTAGTGGTTAGACCCAGCTGGTTACATGGTAGTGGTTAGACAAAGCTGGTTACATGGTAGTGGTTAGACCCAGCTGGTTACAAGGTAGTGGTTAGACCCAGCTGGTTACATGGTAGTAGTTAGACACAGCTGGTTACATGGTAGTAGTTAGACAAAGCTGGTTACATGGTAGTGGTTCGACCCAGCTGGTTACATGGTAGTAGTTAGACCCAGCTGGTTACATGGTAGTGGTTAGACCCAGCTGGTTACATGATAGTGGTTAGACACAGCTGGTTACAAGGTAGTGGTTAGACACAGCTGGTTACAAGGTAGTAGTTAGACCCAGCTGGTTACATGGTAGTGGTTAGACCCAGCTGGTTACATGGTAGTAGTTAGACCCAGCTGGTTACAAGGTAGTGTTTAGACCCAGCTGGTTACATGGTAGTGGTTAGACACAGCTGGTTACATGATAGTGGTTAGACCCAGCTGGTTACATGGTAGTAGTTAGACACAGCTGGTTACATGGTAGTGGTTCGACCCAGCTGGTTACATGGTAGTGTTTAGACCCAGCTGGTTACATGGTAGTGGTTAGACACAGCTGGTTACATGATAGTGGTTAGACCCAGCTGGTTACATGGTAGTGGTTAGACAAAGCTGGTTACATGGTAGTGGTTAGACCCAGCTGGTTACAAGGTAGTGGTTAGACCCAGCTGGTTACATGGTAGTGGTTAGACCCAGCTGGTTACATGGTAGTGGTTAGACCCAGCTGGTTACATGGTAGTGGTTAGACCCAGCTGGTTGCAAGGTAGTGGTTAGACAAAGCTGGTTACATGGTAGTAGTTAGACCCAGCTGGTTTCATGGTAGTGGTTAGACACAGCTGGTTACAAGGTAGTTAGGCCCAAATGGTTACATGGTAGTGGTTAAACCCAGCTCGTTACATGGTAGTAGTTAGACACAGCTGGTTACAAGGTAGTGGTTAGACCCAGCTGGTTACAAGGTAGTAGTTAGACCCAGCTGGTTAAATGGTAGTGGTTAGACACAGCTGGTTACATGGTAGTGGTTAGACAAAGCTGGTTACATGGTAGTGGTTAGACCCAGCTGGTTACATGGTAGTGGTTAGACCCAGCTGGTTACATGGTAGTGGTTAGACCCAGCTGGTTACATGGTAGTAGTTAGACCCAGCTGGTTACATGGTAGTGGTTAGACAAAGCTGGTTACATGGTAGTGGTTCGACCCAGCTGGTTACATGGTAGTAGTTAGACCCAGCTGGTTACATGGTAGTGGTTAGACCCAGCTGGTTACATGATAGTGGTTAGACACAGCTGGTTACAAGGTAGTGGTTAGACACAGCTGGTTACAAGGTAGTAGTTAGACCCAGCTGTTTACATGGTAGTGGTTAGACCCAGCTGGTTACATGGTAGTAGTTAGACCCAGCTGGTTACAAGGTAGTGTTTAGACCCAGCTGGTTACATGGTAGTGGTTAGACACAGCTGGTTACATGATAGTGGTTAGACCCAGCTGGTTACATGGTAGTAGTTAGACACAGCTGGTTACATGGTAGTGGTTCGACCCAGCTGGTTACATGGTAGTGTTTAGACCCAGCTGGTTACATGGTAGTGGTTAGACACAGCTGGTTACATGATAGTGGTTAGACCCAGCTGGTTACATGGTAGTGGTTAGACAAAGCTGGTTACATGGTAGTGGTTAGACCCAGCTGGTTACAAGGTAGTGGTTAGACCCAGCTGGTTACATGGTAGTGGTTAGACCCAGCTGGTTACATGGTAGTGGTTAGACCCAGCTGGTTACATGGTAGTGGTTAGACCCAGCTGGTTACAAGGTAGTGGTTAGACAAAGCTGGTTACATGGTAGTAGTTAGACCCAGCTGGTTTCATGGTAGTGGTTAGACACAGCTGGTTACAAGGTAGTTAGGCCCAAATGGTTACATGGTAGTGGTTAAACCCAGCTGGTTACATGGTAGTGGTTAGACCCAGCTGGTTACATGGTAGTGGTTAGACACAGCTGGTTACAAGGTAGTTAGGCCCAAATGGTTACATGGTAGTGGTTAGACCCAGCTGGTTACATGGTAGTGGTTAGACACAGCTGGTTACATGGTAGTTGTTAGACCCAGCTGGTTACATGATAGTAGTTAGACCCAGCTGGTTACATGGTAGTGGTTAGACCCAGCTGGTTACATGGTAGTGGTTAGACCCAGCTGGTTACATGATAGTGGTTAGACCCAGCTGATTACATGGTAGTGGTTAGACACAGCTGGTTACATGGTAGTGGTTAGACACAGCTGGTTACAAGGCAGTGGTTAGACCCAGCTGGTTACAAGATTGTGGTTGGTAGTGGTTAGACCCAGCTGGTTACATGGTAGTGGTTACACACAGCTGGTTAAATGGTAGTGGTTAGACCCAGCTGATTGCATGGTAGTGGTTAGACCCAGCTGGTTACAAGGCAGTGGTTAGACCCAGCTGGTTACATGGATGGGGTTAGACCCAGCTGGTTACATGGTAGTGGTTAGACCCAGCTGGTTACATGGATGGGGTTAGACCCAGCTGGTTACATGGTAGTGGTTAGACCCAGCTGATTACATGGTAGTGGTTACACACAGCTGGTTAAATGGTAGTGGTTAGACCCAGCTGATTGCATGGTAGTGGTTAGACCCAGCTGGTTACAAGGTAGTGGTTAGACCCAGCTGGTTACATGGATGGGGTTAGACCCAGCTGGTTAAAAGGTAGTGGATAGACCCAACAAGTTACATGGAAGTGGTTGGTTGTAGTTAGACCCAGCTGGTTAATTGATAGTGGATAGAAACAGCTAGTTACATGATAGTGGTTGGTAATGGTTAGACCCAGGGGGTTACATGGTAGTGGTTAGACCCAACTGGGTACAATGTAGGGGTTAGACACAGATGGTTACAAGGTAGTGGTTAGACCCGGCTGCACAGCTATTTTCAGGTCTCTCCAGAGATGTTAGATCGGGTTCAAGTCCGGGCTCTGGCTGGGCCATTCAAAGACATTCAGTGACTTGTCCGGAAGCCACTCCTGCGTTGTCTTGGCTGTGTGCTTAGGGTCATTGTCCTGTTGGAAGGTGAACCTTCACCCCATTCTGAGATGCTGAGCGCTCTGGAGCAGGTTATTATCAAGGCTCTCTCTGTACTTTGCTCCATTCATCTTTCCCTTGTTCCTGACTAGTCTCCCAGTCCCTGCTGCCAAAATACATTCCCACAGTATGATGCTGCCACCACCATGCTTCACCATAGGGATGGTTCCATGTTTCCTCCAGACGTGACACTGGGCATTCAGAGAGTTCAATCTTGGTTTCATCAGACCAGAGAATCTTGTTTCTCATGGTAAGACTGGTAAGACATGGTAAGACTCCTTTAGGTGCCTTTTGGCAAACTCCAAGCGGGCTATTATTTGCCTTTTACAGTGGCATGCGAAAGTATTCACCACCTTTGGCACATTTCCTATTTTGTTGCCTTACAACCTGGAATTAAAATGGATTTTGGGGGGGTTTGTATCATTTGATGTACACAACATGACTACCACTTTGAAAATGCAAAATATGTTTTATTGTGAAACAAACAAGAAATAAGACAAAAAAAGGGAAAACTTGAGCGTGCAGCCGACGTGAGTAAAACATTTAAACGTGTTAACCCTCGCAAGGCTGCAGGCCCAGACTGCATCCCCAGCCGCGTCCTCAGAGCATGCGCAGACCAGCTGGCTGGTGTGTTTACGGACATATTCAATCAATCCTTATCCCAGTCTGCTGTTCCCACATGCTTCAAGAGGGCCACCATTGTTCCTGTTCCCAAGAAAGCTAAGGTAACTGAGCTAAACGACTACCGCCCCGTAGCACTCACTTCCGTCATCATGAAGTGCTTTGAGAGACTAGTCAAGGACCATATCACCTCCACCCTACCTGACACCCTAGACCCACTCCAATTTGCTTACCGCCCCAATAGGTCCAAAGACGACGCAATCGCAACCACACTGCACACTGCCCTAACCCATCTGGACAAGAGGAATACCTATGTGAGAATGCTGTTCATCGACTACAGCTCAGCATTTAACACCGTAGTACCCTCCAAACTCGTCATCAAGCTCGAGACCCTGGGTCTCGACCCCGCCCTGTGCAACTGGGTACTGGACTTCCTGACGGGCCGCCCCCAGGTGGTGAGGGTAGGTAACAACATCTCCACCCCGCTGATCCTCAACACTGGGGCCCCACAAGGGTGCGTTCTGAGCCCTCTCCTGTACTCCCTGTTCACCCACGACTGCGTGGCCATGCACGCCTCCAACTCAATCATCAAGTTTGCAGACGACACTACAGTGGTAGGCTTGATTACCAACAACGACGAGACGGCCTACAGGGAGGAGGTGAGGGCCCTCGGAGTGTGGTGTCAGGAAAATAACCTCACACTCAACGTCAACAAAACAAAGGAGATGACCGTGGACTTCAGGAAACAGCAGAGGGAGCGCCCCTCTATCCACATCAACGGGACAGTAGTGGAGAGGGTAGTAAGTTTTAAGTTCCTTGGCGTACACATCACGGACAAACTGAATTGGTCCACCCACACAGACAGCGTGGTGAAGAAGGCGCAGCAGCGCCTCTTCAACCTCAGGAGGCTGAAGAAATTTGTCTTGTCACCAAAAGCACTCACAAACTTTTACAGATGCACAATCGAGAGCATCCTGTCGGGCTGTATCACCGCCTGGTACGGCAACTGCTCCGCCCACAACCGTAAGGCTCTCCAGAGGGTAGTGAGGTCTGCACAACGCATCACCGGGGGCAAACTACCTGCCCTCCAGGACACCTACACCACCCGATGCCACAGGAAGGCCATAAAGATCATCAAGGACAACAACCACCCGAGCCACTGCCTGTTCACCCCGCTATCATCCAGAAGGCGAGGTCAGTACAGGTGCATCAAAGCAGGGACCGAGAGACTGAAAAACAGCTTCTATCTCAAGGCCATCAGACTGTTAAACAGCCACCACTAACATTGAGTGGCTGCTGCCAACATACTGACTCAACTCCAGCCACTTTAATAATGGAAAAATGTATGTAACATTTTTTTTCACTAGCCACTTTAAACAATGACACTTAATATAATGTTTGCATACCCTACATTACTCATCTCATATGTATATACTGTACTCTATACCATCTACTGCATCTTGCCATCTTTATGTAATACATGTATCACTAGCCACTTTAAACAATGCCACTTTTATATGTTTACATACCCTACATTACTCATCTCATATGTATATACTGTACTCTATACCATCTACTGCACCTTGCCTATGCCGTTCTGTACCATCACTCATTCATATATTTGTATGTACATATTCTTCATCCCTTTACACTCGTGTGTATAAGGTAGTAGTTGTGAAATTGTTAGGTTAGATTACTCGTTGGTTATTACTGGATTGTCAGAACTAGAAGCACAAGCATTTCGCTACACTCGCATTAACATCTGCTAACCATGTGTATGTGACAAATATAATTTGATTTGATTTGATTTGATTTGATTTGCATAACTATTCACCTCCCCAAAGTCAATACTTTGTAGAGTCACCTTTTGTAACAATTACAGCTGCAAGTCTCTTGGGGTATGTCTCTATAAGCTTGGCACATCTAGCCCCTGGGATGTTTAAGATGCTGTAGAGACATATTGTTTTACTGACTAAAACGACACACATCATTAATTATAACTTTATGATTCTAATCAATTTCATACAATTATATGGTTTCAAGGTGGAGTATTCTAATCATTCATTTAAACATATAAATTCCATTCACACTAGGCCATTCCAAGACATTTTAACGTTTACCCTTAAATCACTCGATTGTTGCTTTAGCAGTATGCTTAGGGTCATTGTCCTGCTGGAAGGTGAACCTCTGTCCCAGTCTCAAATCTCTGAAAGACTGAAACAGGTTTCTCTCAAGAATTTCCCTGTATTTAGCGCCATCCATCATTTCTTCAATTCTGACCAGTTTCCCAGTCCCTGCCGATGAAAAACATCCCCACAGCATGATGCTGCCACCACCATGTTTCACTGTGGGGATTGTGTTCTCGGGGTGATGAGAGGTGTTGGGTTTGCGCCAGACATAGCGTTTTCCTTGATAACCAAAAAGCTAGGTTTTAGTCTCATCTGACCAGAGTACCTTCTTCTATATGTTAGGGGAGTCTCCCACAAGCCTTTTGGCGAACACCAAACGTGTTTGCTTATTTTTTTCTTTAAGCAATGGCTTTTTTCTGGTCACTCTTCCGTAAAGCCCAGCTCTGTGGAGTGTATGGCTGAAAGTGGTCCTATGGACAGATACTCCAATCTCCTCTGTGGAGCTTTGCAGCTCCTTCAGGGTTATCTTTGGTCTCTTTGTTGCCTCTCTGGTTAATTCCCTCCTTGCCTGGTCCAAGAGTTTTGGTGTGCGGCCCTCTCTTGGCAGGTTTGTTGTGGTGCCATATTCTTTCCATTTTTTAATAATGCATTTAATGGTGCTCCGTGGGATGTTCAAAGTTGCTGATCTTTTTTTACAACCCAACCCTGATCTGTATTTCTCCACAACTTTATCCCTGACCCGTTTGAAGAGCTCCTTGGTCTTCATGGTGCCGCTTGCTTGATGGTGCCCATACTTAGTGGTGTTGCAGACTCTGGGGCCTTTCAGAACAGGTGTAAATATATTGAGATCATGTGACAGATCATGTGACACTTAGATTGCACACAGGTGGACTTTATTTAACTAATTATGTGACTTCTGGAGGTAATTGTTTGCACCAGATCTTATTTAGGGGCTTCATAGCAAAGGGGGTGAATACATATGCACGCACAACTTTTCCGTTTGTAATTTTTTTGAATTTTTTGAAACAAGTAATTTTTTACATTTCACTTCACCAATTTGGACTATTTTGTGTATGTCCATTATGTGAAATCCAAGTAAAAATCCATTTAAATTACAGGTTGTAATGCAACAAAATAGGAAAAACGCCAAGGGGGATGAAGACTTTTGCAAGGCACTGTACAGAAGATTGGCCACTCTACCATAAAGGCCTGATTGGTGGAGTGCTGCAGAGATGGTTGTCCTTCTGGAAGGTTCTCCCATCTCCACAGAGGAACTCAGGAGCTCTTTCAGAGTGACTTTCAGGTTGATGGTCAACTCCCTGACCATGGCCCTTCTCACCCGATTGCTCAGTTTGGCCGGGCGGCCAGCTCTAGGAAGAGTCTTGGTGGTTATAAACTACTTCCATTTAAGAATGATGGAGGCCACTGTGTTCTTGGGGACCTTCAATGCTGCAGACATTTCTTGGTACCCTTCCCCAGATGTGTGTCTCAACACTTTTCTGTCACGGAGCTCTACCGACAATTCCTTCGAGCTCATGGCTTGGTTTTTGCACTGACATGCACTGTCAACTGTTGGACCTTTTATATAGACTCCCGAGTGGCACAGCGGTCTAAGGCACTGCATCTCTATGCAAGAGGCGTCACTACAGTCCCTGGTTTGAATCCAGGCTGTATCACATCCGGCTGTGATTGGGAGTCCCATTGTAATGCACACAGTTGGCACAGTGTCGTCCTGGTTTGGCAGGGGTAGACCGAAATTGTAAATAAGAATCTGTTCTTAACTGATTTGCCTAGTTACATTTTTTTTTAAATAGACAGGTGTGTGCCTTTCCAAATCATGTCCAGTCATTTGAATTTGCCACAGGTGGACTCCAATCAAGTTGTAGAAACATTTCAAGGATGATCAATAGAAACAGGATGCACCTGAGCTCAGTTTGAAGTCTCATAGCAAAGGGTCTGAATACTTATGTAAATAAGGTATTTCTGTTTTTTTTATAAATTAGCAAAATTGTCTAAAAAACTGTTTTCTCTTTGTCATTATGGGGTATTTTGTGTAGATTAATGAGGGAAAAAAATATTTAATACATTTTAGAATAAGGCTGTAATGTTACAAAATGAGGAAAAAGTCAAGGGGTCTGAATACTTTCCAAATGCACTGTATATTTGATGGGGGTATACATAAGGCTTTCAATAAACCTTTATGAAACCAAGTGTTGCAGTATCATCGTCCCCCTGGGGTTCAAACTTCTGAGAGGAAATATTAGAAATACATTTTTTATCGCCCCTCTAGCTCCCTTTTATGTCTCTATAATTCAGTCCTTTTCATAGCTACAGCATCTGATTCCAATTAATTTCCTGTGATGGTGGGAGATGGGGACTGTGTTACATTGGCCTGATCAATCATGATCTACACAGGCCTTATCACAGACAGCCTGTATTAGAGATTGAAAGAGAGAGAGAGGAAAGAAGGAAGAAAGAGAGAGGGGTGGAGGGAAGGAGACAGACAACCTGTATTAGATAGAGAGACATTTCTTTGCGAGAGCAAGAGAGAGAAGAGAGAGAGAGTGAGAAAGAGAAGACGCCTTTTATTTGTAGACATGAGCAGATGCAATTGGAATGTGATGGAGAGAGAAAAAAGAGGACAAACTCTCTTCGTTATTAAGATATTAAATCCCATCTTTGACAGAGTTGTCAGCGTGAAACAGAATCGCAAAGCTGGCAGTAATTTGACTAGTTTCGTATCTCTGCACCACTGAGTTGGCCGGTGACAACTAGTTGACAGGGTGTTGAATATGCAAAGTCTCTCTTCTCTCTCTCGTCCCTTTCCATGTGTGTGTTGGTTGTCATGGTTACCTTGAGGGAAGGCACATACACCTACGTGTTGGTGGTTACAGACAGCGGTAGTCTCAAGAGATCAGGGAGTGTTGCTGATCGAATCCCCGGTCTGACAGGGAGTATGTGGAGGCGAGAGTGAGCCAGGAGTTGCTGGCATTGATGTCTGCCAGCTACTGTCGTTGTGCCCTTAAGCAAGGCACTTAACCCCTTAGCTGCTTAGCTCTAACCCTGTGCTGTGTGTGTATGTGTTTTTCAGAGAGCTTCTTCTCTGGCAGATCTTGTTGGCTCTACATGTGTATCTCTCCGGCTCAACCACCTACCACGAATCCAGGTGTTCTTTTAACACTCTTTTGGAAGATGAACGAGGGACTTTTCTCCTCCTCCCTCTCTTCCCTCGTTCCCTCCTCCCTCCCGTCCTATCCCTTCGTTCCAAAAAGCGGAGGCCCAGTATTACTGTGACATTATGGGGCCACGGCCCGCCTTGCTAAAATAAACCGCTGCTGGTAAAGCAGGAGTGTGACAGAACGAGGTTACACCACGCTGCCGCACTGCAAATTAATCAAATAAATAAACCAGACATCTAAACAAGGAGGATTTCTCTCTCTCTCTCTCTCTCTCTCTCTCTCTCTCTCTCTCTCTCTCTCTCTCTCTCTCTCTCTCTCTCTCTCTCTCTCTCTCTCTCTCTCTATTCAATTCATTTCAAGGGGCTTTATTGGCATGGCAAGTGAAGTAGATGATATACAAAAGTGAAATAACAGAAGTTCCAAAAATAATAAAGACATTACAAATATCATATTATGTATATATACCGTGTTGAAATTATGTACAAGTGGTTAAAGTACAACATGGAAAATATCTAACTGTAAATACGGGTTGTATTTGCAATGGTGTTTGTTCTTCACTGGTTGACCTTTTCTTGTGGCAACAGGTCACACATCTTGCTTCTGTGATGGCACACTGTGGTGAATCACCCAGTAGATACAGGTGTTTGTCCGAAGCAAAGCAGTGTGACACAAACAACAACACAGAGTTACACATGGAATAAACAAATGTACAGTCAATAACACAATAGAAAAGTCTATATACAGTGTGTGCAAATGATTAGGGAGGTAAGGCAATAAATAGACCATAGTGGCGAAATAATTACAATTTAGCAATTAAACACTGGAGTGATAGATGTGCAGAATATGAATGTGCAAGTAGAGATACTGGTGTGCAAAGGAGCAAAAAAATGAAAATAACAATATGGGGATGGGGTAGTTGGGTGGGCCATTTACAGATGGGCTATGTGCAGGTGCAATGATCTGTAAACTGCTCTGACAGCTGATGCTTGAAGATAGTGAGGGAGATATGAGTCTCCAGCTTCAGTGATTTTTGCAGTTTGTTCCAGTCATTGGCAGGAAATACGGCCATAGGAGGAATTGGCTTTGAGGGTGACCAGACAAGGCGGGGCTTTACCTAGCAAAGACGTATAGATGTCTTGGAGCCAGTGGATTTCGCGACGAATATGAAACAATGGCCAGCCAACGAGAGCATACAGGTCGCAGTGGTGGGTAGTATGTGGGGCTTTGGTGACATAATGGATGGCACTGTGATAGACTGCATCCAATTTGCTGAGTAGGGTGTTGGAGGCTATTTTGTAAATGACATCGCCGAAGTCAAGGATCGGTAGGATAGTCAGTTTTATGAGGGTATGTTTGGCAGCATGAGTGGATGTTTTTTTGCGAAATAGGACGCCAATTCTAGATTTAATTTTGGATTGGAGATCCTCTCCTGGAAGGAGAGTTTACAGTCTAACCAGACACCTATGTATTTGTAGTTGTCCACATATTCTAAGTCAGAACCGTCCAGAGTAGTGATGCTAGACGGGCGGGCAGGTGCGTGCAGCGATCGGTTGAAGGGCATGCATTTAGTTTTACTTGCATTTAAGAGCAGTTGGAGGCCACGGAAGGAGAGTTGTATGGCATTGAAGCTCGTCTGGAGGTTAGTTAACACAGCATCCAAAGAAGGGCCAGAAGTATACAGAATGGTGTCGTCTGCGTAGAGGTGGATCAGAGAATCACCAGCAGCAAGAACGACATCATTGATATATTCAGAGAAAAGAGTCGACCCGAGAATTGAACCCTGTGGCACCCCCATAGAGACTGCCAGAGGTCCGGACTACAGGCCCTCAGATTTGACACACTGAACTCTGTCTGAGAAGTAGTTGATGAACCAGGCGAGGCAGTCATTTGAGAAACCAATGCTGTTGAGTCTGCTGATAAGAATGCAGTGATTGACGGAGTCGAAAGCCTTGGCCAGGTTGAAAACGGTTGCACAGTATTGTCTTTTATCGATGGCGGTTATGATGTCGTTTAAGACCTTGAGCGTGACTGAGTTGCACCCGTGACCAGCTCGGAAACCAGATTGCATAGCGAAAAGGTACGGTGGGATTCGAAATGTTCGGTGATCTGTTTGTTAACTTGGCTTTCGATAATTTTAGACAGAGAGGGTCCAGATTGTCTAGCCCAGCTGATTTGTAGGGGTCCAGATATTGCAGCTCTTTCAGAACATCAGCTATCTGGATTTGGGTGAAGGAGAAATGGGGGAGGCTTGGGCAAGTTGCTGTGGGGAGTGCAGAGCTGTTGACCGGGGTAGGGGTAGCCAGGTGGAAAGCATGGCCAGCCGTATAAAAATTCTTATTGAAATTCTCAATTATCGTGGATTTATCGGTTGTGACAGTGTTTCCTAGCCTCAGTGCAGTGGGCAGCTGGGAGGAGGTGCTCTTATTCTCCATGGACTCTACAGTGTCCCAGAACTTTTTGGAGTTTGTGCTACAGGATGCAAATTTCTGTTTGAAAAAGCTAGCCTTTGCTTTCCTAACTGCCTGTGTATATTGGTTCCTAACTTCCCTGAAAAGTTGCATATCGCGGGAGCTATTCGATGCTAATGCAGAACGCCACAGGATGTTTTTGTGCTGGTCAAGGGCAGTCAGGTCTAGAGTGAACCAAGGGCTATATCTGTTCCTGGTTCTACATTTTTTGAATGGGGCATGCTTATTTAAGATGGTGAGGAAAGCACTTTTAAAGAATAACCAGGCACCTTTTAGGTGGTTGTAGAATTTAACGTCTCTTTTCTGGATTTTGATAATTAGCGGGTATCGGCCTAATTCTGCTCTGCGTGCATTATTTGGTGTTATGCGTTGTACAGGGAGGATATTTTTGCAGAATTCTGCATGCAGAGTCTCAATTTGGTGTTTGTCCCATTTTATGAATTCTTGTTTGCTGAGCGGACCCCAGACCTCACAACCATAAAGGGCAATGGGTTCTATAACTGGTTCAAGTATTTTTAGTCAGATCCTAAATGGTATGACGAATTTTATGTTCCTTTTGATGGCATAGAATGCATAGAAGGTTTACTGTCAGGGCTCAGGTCAGGCAGAATCTGTGCCGAAGATCTAGGTGCTGCTGTAGGCCCTCCTTGGTTGGTGACAGAAGCACCAGATCATCAGCAAACAGGAGACATTTTACTTCAGATTCTAGAAGGGTGAGGCCGGGTGCTGCAGACTTTTCTAGTGCCCTCACCAATTCATTGATATATATGTTGCTGAGGGTGGGGCTTAAGCTGCATCCCTGTATCACCCCACGGCCCTGTGTGTGTTTTTTGCCTATTTTAACCTCACACTTGATGATGGTGTACATGGATTTTATAATGTCGTATGTTTTTCCCCCGACACCACTTTCCATCAAGTTGTATAGCAGACCCATGCCAAATTGAGTCAAAGGCTTTTTTGAAATCAACAAGCATGTGAAGACTTTGCTTGTTTGTCAATTAGGGTGTGCAGGGTGAATATGTGGTCTGTCGTACGATAATTTGGTAAAAAGACAAGTTTACATTTGCTCAGTACATTGTTTTCACTGAGGAAATGTACGAGTCTGCTGTTAACCTCTCTTGGGCACGTGAGACGGTAGTGTCCCACCACTTCAACAGCCAGTGAAACTGCTGGGCGCCAAATTCAAATACAGAAATAGTCATTATAAAAATTCAGAAAACAAAACATATTTTACATAGGTTTAAAGATTAACTTCTTGTGAATCCAACCACAGTGTCAGATTTTAAAAATGCTTTACGGCGAAAGCATACATTACGATTATGAGAACATAGCCCACAAGACAAATCATTACAAACAGTAGCCAGCCAGATAGAACAGTTACACAATTTAGAAATAGAGATAAAATGAATCCCTTACCTTTGATGATATTCATATGGTTGCACTCAGCAGACATTAATTTACTCAATAAATGTTCCTCTTGTTCGATAAAGTCTCTTTATATCCAAAAACCTCAGTTTTGTTCCCGCGTTTTCTTCAGTAATCCACAGGCTGAAACGCAGTCAAAACAGGAAGACAAAAAAAATCCAAATTGTATCCGTAAAGGTCATAGAAACATGTCAAACGATGTTTATATTCAAACCTCAGGTTCTTTTTAGCCTAAATAATTGATACTATTTCAACCGGACAATAACGTCGTCAATATAAAATGTAAACAAGAAACGCACTCTCTCGTTCTTGCGCAGGAAAAAGCTCAGTGAAACTTTAGGGTCCCCTCATTCAGACTGCTCTTACTTCCTCATTTTTCGGAATACAAGACTGAAACACATTCTAAAGACTGTTGACATCTAGTGGAAGGCATAGAAATTGCAAGTTGAGTCCTAAGTCAAGGGATACTGTAATGGCATTG
>NC_052338.1:27977132-27994632 GCF_016432855.1 Salvelinus namaycush
GCCTGGAATTGAGAGAGTTTGAGTCTGACTTTCTGTCTGCTCCCCTATGAACCTCACATCCTCTCTACAGCATCCCTCTCTCTCTCTCTCTTTCTATATCTCTCTTGCTCTTTCTCTATCTCTCCCTCTCCCTTTCTCTCTCTCTCTCTCTCCCTCTCTCTCTCTCTCTCTCTCTCTCTCTTTTTCTCTTTCCCTCTCTCTTTCTCTCTCCCTCTTTCTCTCTCTCTATCTCTCTTTCTCTATCTCTCTCTCTCTCTCTCGTTCTCTCTCTCAATATCTTTCTCTTTCCCTCTCTCTCTCTCTCTCTCTTTTTCTCTTTCCCCTCCCTCCCTCTCTCTCTCTCTCTCGCCCTCTTTCCCCTCCCTCTCTTTTTATCTTTCCCTTTCTCTTTCTCTCTTTTTCTTTCTCTCTTTTTCTCTTTCCCTCTCTCTCTCTCTCTCTCTCTCTCTCTCTCTCTCTCTCTCTCTCTCTCTCTCTCTCTCTCTCTCTCTCTCTCTCCCTGCTCTCTCTCTCCCTCCCCCTCCCTCCCTCTCTCTCTGTCTCTCTCCCCTCCCTCTCTCTCTCTCTCTCTCTCTCCCTCTCTCTCTCTCTCTCTCTCTCTCTCTCTCCCTCTCTCTCTCTCTCTCTCTCTCTTTCCCCTTTGTCTGTCTTCTGTCCTTGGAACCCTAACTATCAGACCACACACTTCCCTGCTCTGTCCCGGTCCCTTCATCTCATCAGTGACTGCCGGCACTGAGCTTTTTCATGTAATCTTGTGTCGGCCTTTCTATCTCTTCTTTCTGTTTCTGTTATTCTCTAGCTGTTTGTCCTTTACTTCCGCTCCAGCCCCCTTTCTCGCTCTGTATGTCTCCCATATCTCTCTCTCTCGCTCTCTCTCTCTCTCTCTCTCTCTCTCTCTCTGTCTCTCTCTCTCTCTCTCTCTCTCTCTGGAGAGGTGCTGATACAGCTCTGAGAGGTGCTGATAAGGGGACATGAGTGTGACGAGAGCAGGGTAGAGAACCAGAGATAAGGCTCTCCGCTCTGTCAGCGTAGGAGTGTTTGTGTGTGTGTGTGCACGTATGTGTGCATGTGCGTGCGTACGTGCATGTGTGTGTGTGTGTGTGCACATGTGTGTGTGCATGTGCGTGCGTGCATGTGTGTGTGTGTGCATGTGCATGCGTGCAGGCATGCGTGCGTGTGCGTGCGTGCGTGCGTGCATGTGTTTGTGTGTGGGGCACAGGGTCGTAGTGTGTAAGTGGGAGTGATAAGGGTAACCCCTTTATCAGCTGGCTCTATGTCAATACCTCCTCCTGGTGTCTACCCTGCTGACACAGCCTGTGTGTCCTGGTACAAGGATGGACAAATGGGTGTCTGCAGAGAAGGAAGTGCAGTCTGGGTCACATTGATGACACACACAGCGCAGCCGCCTTCTATGTGTGTGTCTGTTTGTGTCTGTGTGCGTCTGTGTGTGTTTGTGTCTATTTGTGCATGCAAACGTCCTGCTGTGCATGTGTGTGTGTGTTCTTGTGTGTGTCCATTAATGTTTTGGGGTGATGTGAGGGTCAGAGTGACTCACTGTTAGACAAAATGTATACCTAGTTGCAGAGTTACTATGTAGACTCCCTGAGAACCATACCCCAACTGATCCAAAATCAGTTCTTAACCCTCTACAGTCTAAGCGCGGGGGGGGTGTTCTACTAAGCTATATTGAATTGTTTTAAGGTCATACCATGGATCATGAAGCTATTTGATTTAGAATTTTAAGACCCCTTGAAGTATATATACTGTATATTTAAAAACATATTTGATGAAAACTTGGATTTGGCCTTACTGCTATTAGCCCATACAAACGCATTGAATAACAGATTCACGACATGGAACAACAGATAAAAGGACGTTTGATCTGGGGCTCCCAAGTGGCACAGCAGTCTAAGGCACTGCATCTCAGTTCTATAGGCATCACTACAGATCCTGGATCGATTCCAGGCTGTGTCACAACCGGCCGTGATTGGGAGTCCCATAGGGCGGTGCACAGATGGCCCAGTGTCGTTCGGGTTCGGGTTTGGCCGGGGTAGGCCGTCATTGTAAATAAGAATGTGTTCTTAACTGACTTGCCTATTTAAATAAAGGTTCAATTTAAAAAAATTGAAAGTGTCTATCCTATATCTGGGAGATATAACAAAGATTTGTCTCCATATATACTTCCTTTAATATTTTAAAACTGGTACCAGGGACAATCAGACGAGTCTTGTGAGGCCTGTGGAGGGGTCAGAGGGGTCATATTAGTGTGTAGCCCAAACTGTTCGGACGTTACAGACAGAAGATGGCAGATCGGCTGTACCGACTTCAGACGAGTCCTTAAACGGAGAACGCCATCGTATTCGTGAGAGTCCCATCTATCCATAGAGGGGGCATAATAGTTTGTAGGCCGAACAGTTCGGATGCTACAGACAATTTTGTGAGAAGACCGATTTTCAGGATGTCTCATGGTCTGACAAACACAGCTCTAGCTCGTCCACCTTTCACTGCAGATGTGGAAGTACGACACAGCTTCAGTCTTCTACAGCTAACCCACAGCTTCAGTCTTCTACAGCTAACCCACAGCTTCAGTCTTCTACTACTAACCCACAGCTTCAGTCTTCTACAGCTAACCCACAGCTTCAGTCTTCTACTACTAACCCACAGCTTCAGCCTTCTACTACTAACCCACAGCTTCAGTCTTCTACTGCTAACCCACAGCTTCAGTCTTCTACAGCTAACCCACAGCATCAGTCTTCTACTACTAACCCACAGCTTCAGTTTTCTACTACTAACCCACAGCTTCAGTCTTCTACTACTAACCCACAGCTTCAGTCGTCTACTACTAACCCACAGCTTCAGTCTTCTACTACTAACCCACAGCTTCAGTCTTCTACGGCTAACCCACAGCTTCAGTCTTCTACTACTAACCCACAGCTTCAGTCTTCTACTACTAACCCACAGCTTCAGTCTTCTACTACTAACCCACAGCTTCAGTCTTCTACAGCTAACCCACAGCTTCAGTCTTCTACAGCTAACCCACAGCTTCAGTCTTCTACAGCTAACCCACAGCTTCAGTCTTCTACTACTAACCCACAGCTTCAGCCTTCTACTACTAACCCACAGCTTCAGCCTTCTACTACTAACCCACAGCTTCAGCCTTCTACTACTAACCCACAGCTTCAGTCAACTACTACTAACCCACAGCTTCAGTCTTCTACTGCTAACCCACAGCTTCAGTCTTCTACTACTAACCCACAGCTTCAGTCTTCTACTACTAACCCACAGCTTCAGTCCTCTACTACTAACCCACAGCTTCAGTCTTCTACAGCTAACCCACAGCTTCAGCCTTCTACTACTAACCCACAGCTTCAGCCTTCTACTACTAACCCACAGCTTCAGTCTTCTACTACTAACCCACAGCTTCAGCCTTCTACTACTAACCCACAGCTTCAGTCTTCTACAGCTAACCCACAGCTTCAGTCTTCTACTACTAACCCACAGCTTCAGTCATCTACTACTAACCCACAGCTTCAGTCCTCTACTACTAACCCACAGCTTCAGTCTTCTACAGCTAACCCACAGCTTCAGTCTTCTACTACTAACCCACAGCTTCAGTCATCTACTACTAACCCACAGCTTCAGTCTTCTACTACTAACCCACAGCTTCAGCCTTCTACTACTAACCCACAGCTTCAGCCTTCTACTACTAACCCACAGCTTCAGCCTTCTACTACTAACCCACAGCTTCAGTCTTCTACAGCTAACCCACAGCTTCAGTCTTCTACTACTAACCCACAGCTTCAGTCATCTACTACTAACCCACAGCTTCAGTCCTCTACTACTAACCCACAGCTTCAGTCTTCTACAGCTAACCCAGAGCTTCAGTCTTCTACAGCTAACCCACAGCTTCAGTCTTCTACTACTAACCCACAGCTTCAGTCCTCTACTACAACCTCTGGTCAAAGTGTGTACCTGCAGGAGAAACTCCAGCTCTGACAATTCCAAATACACCAGCATACTCCTCCTCTCTTTTCTGTCTCTCTTAGTAATCACCCCTCTGTCTCTGTTCTCTAGTTGTCTTTCTGCACTTCTCTATCACTCTCACTTTACATCTCTCTCCTTTCTCTCACCCGAGCTTCATTCTCTGCATACTGCAGTTAAATAGATTATTTCTGTTGGTCACTGTCAATGAAAATGCAATTGATAGAATTCAACTGACGACATGTCAAATCCAGCAGCAACAAACATCAGTGAAATTGGTAGTGTTCTGTTCAAACATGCTTATCAGTTGTAATCGTTGTTATTTTGTTACACCACCTTCAACCACTGTTGTGTTGGATGCTGACATATATCTCCAATTCTAAATTCAGTATTATCAATACACTGTAATCAATACAATATTATCAATACACTGTTATCAATACACTGTAATCAATACACTGTTATCAATACACTGTAATCAATACACTGTTATCAATACATTGTTATCAATACATTGTTATCAATACACTGGTATCAATACACTGTTATCAATACACTGTTATCAATACACTGTAATCAATACACTATTATCAATACACTATTATAAATACACTGTAATCAATACACTATTATCAATACACTGTTATCAATACACTGTTATCAATACACTGTTATCAATACACTATTATCAATACACTGGTATCAATACACTGTAATCAATACACTATTATCAATACACTATTATCAATACACTGTTATCAGTATAGTATTATCAGTATAGTGTTATCAGTATAGTATTATCAGTATAGTATTATCAGTATAGTGTTATCGGTATAGTGTTATCGGTATAGTATTATCAGTATAGTGTTATCAGTATAGTGTTATCGGTATAGTATTATCGGTATAGTATTATCGGTATAGTATTATCAGTATAGTATTATCAGTATAGTATTATCAGTATAGTATTATCGGTATAGTGTTATCGGTATAGTATTATCGGTATAGTGTTATCAGTATAGTGTTATCAGTATAGTATTATCAGTATAGTATTATCGGTATAGTATTGTCGGTATAGTATTTTCACGGATACTGTGGTGTTTCAAAGGATCCAGGAATAGGGCTCCCTATTGTGTGTGTGTGTGTGTGTGTGTGTGTGTGTGTGTGTGTGTGTGTGTGTGTGTGTGTGTGTGTGTGTGTGTGTGTGTGTGTGTGTGTGTGTGTGTGTGTGTGTGTGTGTGTGTGTGCGCGCGCGCACGTGTGTGTGTGTGTGTGCGCGCGCACGTGTGTGTGTGTGTGTGTGTGTGTGTGTGTGTGTGTGTGTGTGTGTGTGTGTGTGTGTGTGTGTGCGTGTGCGTGTGCGTGTGCGTGTGCGTGTGCGTGTGTGTGTGTGTGTGTGTGTGTGTGTGTGTGTGCGTGCGCGTGCGTGCGCGTGTGTGTGTGTGTGTGTGTGTGTGTGTAAACAGTGGCCTATCATTAATATGATACACATAACGTATATGTGTGGGAGGAGGGTGTTACTGCCTGGGTATGTAGGAGGGCCTGTGCCGGTTTGATTATTCCTGCTATCTGTTCATATCTGTTCATTCTTCAGTGTGTATCGTGTGTGTGACACGCCGTCAACCAATAACCATCAGAGGCCAGCATAAGAGCCCTTCACTGACTGCAGCTATTTTTCATTGCTATCCCAAGGACAAGTAACAGATGCAAATATATTTTTTATCTAACCTCTCATATCTATAATATAATATATGTTATATTTAACATCTCATATATAATACAATATATTTTCTATTTAACAATCTCATACTTATAATGCAATATCTGGCCTCTCAGTGGAACTCCACTTAATGGGCAATAGGGATTTATCCTAACCATAAGGTTAAGTGTTCTTGATAGGCATAAATGGGCGACTGGCCGTTACTTTTGTTTATTGCTCTGCGTTCGTTTAGGGTCCTCTCTCTGATATGAGCAATAAAACATGTCTGCCGAGCTGCACCGCTACAGCTCCGCAAATTAGATTATAGTTTGACATGAGCCGCGCATCATCCGCCATCTCAGCCCGAGCGGTGAACTCTTCACCCGTGCGACGCGACGCGGTGATGCACGAAAATTGTTCAAAACCAGAAGGCGCGTTCAATACAGACATTGGAGTGTCAGGGAATCGCTTTCGTGTTCTCGGGAACTCAATGTTTTTTTTCTCATTCAATTCTGCCACCTAGCGGTTAAATAAATGAACGACAGAAGAAGGCTGTCATACAGGGAGTTTATAGCCTATTCAGGCTACTTCGTATCTTGCCTTTTACAAGGAAGCCGTTGTTTACCAGTGATTATTGATTGACTATTACGTTTGTTTAACATTTAAAAAAATACTTTTAGGCTAGAGTTGTTCAATCACTATACTAATATGGCTTTTTGAGTCGTGTATCCTATCATTACTGTCGCCACATGCCTGTGTGACAAACTGTCGTTTAATACAAAATGTTCAATTATGTTCAATTAAATTATTATTTTGAGGTCATCACTGTCCAGGCCGTCCTTGTAAATAAGAATTTTGTTCTTAATTTACTCTGGTCTGAGTGTGGACTGCTTCAGACTTTAGTTTGTTGGACTCTGAAGTCCAGACATTTATGACCTTGACATATTTGAGTTATCTGAATGTTTCGTACATGTATTACCAGATATAAAATATGTATTTCATATGTCATAAAGACAGAGGAATATAGTCTAATGTAGGTCTGTCCTAAATAAAAAAGAATGACAGAATGGGGGAGAAAGATAGAGAGAGAGAGGGAGAGAGAGAGAACGTCTGCACCAATACACCTGGGTTTACTCAGCCCCACCCACTCAAGGCCCTTTCATTCTCATGTATATCAAATTGACATGAGTCACACCTATTTATCCCACTGACCACTCAGAGCAACTGTTGGTTTTGAATATGAATACACAGATGTTGAATGGATAATAAAACAGCAACATGTCCTAATCCACCTCTTGGAGAATGTTTAACTCCACTATGAAATCCACCTCTTGGAGAATGTTTAACTCCACTATGAAATCCACCTCTTGGAGAATGTTTAACTCCACTATGAAATCCACCTCTTGGAGAATGTTTAACTCCACTATGAAATCCACCTCTTGGAGAATGTTTAACTCCACTATGAAATCCACCTCTTGGAGAATGTTTAACTCCACTATGAAATCCGGTATTCATAGATGTTTGGGTGATAAAATGAATCATCGGTTCACAATGTATGTAATCACATGGATATTTCTCCTAGGTATTTAGGCTATTCTATAGCTTTCTAGGGTAGTCTACTCCTGACGTTAGTCTGGTGTTCTCACCAGAGCATTTGGAAGAGTAGCCTGTTTTGCATTAATTTCCTTGACACATTTTCCACTACATTTTTTCCCACCGGATACAATCTGTCCATCTCGAGAGTTTGTATATCACATTAGTAAACACGGGGGATTCCTCCCTGTATCCCCATTCTATTCCCCCTGCAGTAGAAAAATGCTCTGTAGCTTTCCGGGACTGGGCTGGAGTGGAGTCCGAGTGTGTTTGGGTTTTCGGTTCCTGTTTATAGGATAGTCACCCCGTTGTCCTGGAGATACAGATGCTGAGCGGAAAGTGTTTGTCGTGAAAGTAAACCTCCATCAG
The DNA here is from genome assembly GCF_016432855.1 of Salvelinus namaycush. Lineage (NCBI taxonomy): Eukaryota > Metazoa > Chordata > Actinopteri > Salmoniformes > Salmonidae > Salvelinus > Salvelinus namaycush. Next base: position 27,984,772 of record NC_052338.1, read on the forward strand.
CTCGTGATGTCGCTTGGTGGGTTCTATTGGACTCTTTCTCTCTCTCACTCTCTCACTCAATCCAATTCAAAGGGCTTTATTGGCATGGGAAACATGTTTACATTGCCAAAGCAAGTGACGTAAACAATAAACAAAAGTTAGAAGACAAAAAAAAACTACCAACAAACAAACATTAAAAAAAATTTGATTAGACATTACACTCATAAAGGTATCAAAGGTATAACGTTTATATTATCAGCTATATACAGTGTTTTAACATATATACAGTGTTTTAATATATATACAGTGTTTTAATATATATACAGTGTTTTAACAACGTGCAAATAGTTGTAGTACGAATAGTAGGGGAAGATAAATAAACTGATAAATATAGGTGGTATTTACAATGTTGTTTGTGCTCCACTGGTTATCCTGTTCAGTTTGTTTTCACGTTCTTTGTGGATCTGTGTAATCTGAGGGAAATGTGTGTCTCTAATATGGTCATACATTTGGCAGGAGGTTAGGAAGTGCAGCTCAGTTTCCACCTCATTTTGTGGGCAGTGTGCACATAGCCTGTCTTCTCTTGAGAGCCAGGTCTGCTTATGGCCGCCTTTCTCAATAGCAAGGCTATGCTCACTGAGTCTGTACATAGTCAAAGCTTTCCTTCATTTTGGGTCAGTCACAGTGGTCAGGTATTCTGCTACTGTGCATTCTCTGTTTAGGGCCAAATAGCATTCTAGTGTGATTCTTTCCAGTGTGATTCTTTCCAGTGTGATTCATTCCAGTGTGATTCTTTCCAGTGTGATTCTTTCTAGTGTGATTCTTTCCAGCATGATTCTTTCCAGCATGATTCTTTCCAGTGTGATTCATTCCAGTGTGATTCTTTCCGGTGTGATTCATTCCAGTGTGATTATTTCCAGTGTAATTCTTTCCAGTTTGTCAAATATTTGGTGGGTGAGTGGACCCCAGACCTTCAGACCTCCAGTCCTCACAACCATAGAGAGCAACGGGTTCTATAACTGATTTAAGTATTTTTAGCCAGATGCTAATTGGTTTGTCAAGATTTATGTTCCTTTTGATGGCATAGAAAGGCCTTCTTGCCTTGTCTCTCAGATCGTTCACAGCCTTTTGGAAAGTTACCTGTGGTGTTGACGTTTAGGCCGTGTTACTCTCTCTCTCTCTCTGATGACCGTATGGATGACCAATACCAAAAACTGAGCGGCTATATCCTATTTCTGCCTCTAGGTGGCGCCACGAGACTGGTAAATTCCACAGAGCTCTTCGGCGCAGCACAATGAAGCATGTGTTGCTACTAAATCTGATCGAGACAGGCCTAGAAAAGCTGCATTAGGCCACGTAAAATGAATAATAGGTTAAATGAAGGATAGGCTACAGTTGAATTAAAGCAGAATTTAGGACTGAATAAAATACGTTAGTAGGATACATAATATAGACGTGTTTATATGATAATATCATTATAATTTCTATTGCAAGTGTTTTACACAAACCCATGATGTTACATTTATAAATGGCTTGGCAAGCAAGAAAATAGCCTTTACTAAACAAATCTCAATTATGGAGGGTAGTTAGTGCCAAAATGGTGTTGATGACTGGTTCAGTCAGTCATGCTGGGGCATTCACAGCACTGACAATGTATTGCCTATTAGTAATAACAATTGGATATCTGACTAGCTCTTCCATTCACTGTATTCAGATGTATTCTCAATGCTAGTTCAATTGATTTAATCTAATTCTATTAGATGCTATTCTGCTCAACCTGCGCCAATGATAATTCACACATTAAAAAACAAATTGACAACTTAAGCTCTCGTTATAAGGCAAATTAAATGTAATTCGGAAGCGGATTTAAAGGCGATGAATGGATATAATTAATATGAATTGTTCACGGCGTCAACGGACGGCCAGGCGGCCATCTCGCGTTGAAGACACATGACTTTATTTAATGGTTTTGTTTATCGTGTCGCAGAGCCCCACGCTTCCGGTGCATCAATTGTAGTGTCAGTCTCCGGGCGTGCATTGGCAAGGAGTGATGGCCGTACAGTGATTATAACAGAATAAAAGGAGTTAATGAAGTGCCACCCGCCCCGTTATTCTTCCTCGCCCAGTTGCTGTCACCATCTTGATGGTCCTCCTCCCTGAACGCAATGACACTTTTTTTTTTTTTAAGGTTCAAATAAAGTTTAATCGTTTGCGAAGAGTTTAAAATGCTAATAACTCGTTGGGGGCACAGCGGTATGTAGTTTGTGTGTGTGTCTGTCTGTTTGTGTGTGTGTGTGTGTGTGTCTGTCTGTCTGTCTGTCTGTTTGTGTGTGTGCATGTATGGGTGTGTGTGTGTGTGTGTGTGTGTGTGTGTGTGTGTGTGTGTGTGTGTGTGTGTGTGTGTGTGTGTGTGTGTGTGTGTGTGTGTGTGTGTGTGTGTGTGTGTGTGTGTGTGTGTGTGTGTGTGTGTGTGTGTGTGTGTGTGTGTGTGTGTCTGTCTGTTTGAGTGTGTGCTTGTATGGGTGTGTGTGAAAGAGAGAGATAAAGAGAAGGAGAGGGAGAGCGAATAATGAAACGGGTTGGTGGTGATTAATTGAAGAAATCGAGAGTTGATTGTAGTAATTAAACAAAACAAGGTGAAGCAAACGACTGGGCTGCCATCTGTGCCTGGGAGCTGAGTGGGAATACATTTACCCACTGCCAAGCACACCATTTATTTACCCACTGCCAAGCACACCATTTATTTACCCATATAAAGATGTTAAGAGACTGACTGGGCTCCCTCCCTGTGTGTGTGTGCGTGCGTGCGTGCGTGCGTGCGGGTGTGTGTGCGTGCGTGCGTGCGTGCGTGCGTGTGTGTGTGTGTGCTTGCGTGCGTGTGTGCGTGCGTGTGCGCGTGCGTGTGTGTGTGCAGTACGGCCATGCTTGTGACAGAAAGGAGAGAGAGAAAGAAAAAGATATGGTTCTAATGTTGTCTGTCTACAGAGGTAGATTGCAGGAGTCATGTATCTATGCATACGGCATGCCACTGTTTCTGTGTGTTTGTGTGGCTAATGTCAATGCATGTGTGGCGCTTACGCATGTATGTGGACATGCTTGCATGTCAGACGACCGGAGGATTCTTCCACTCATAAATTGGTGATTATCTTCAGTGGTTCCCCGGTTAAATATCAGGAAGAACGATGACGTGATGAAAATACACAATGATGCTACACTGAACCGCATTAATTAACCCAATGAGTCCCACCGTAACGCCACACGGTTTGGACTTCTAACCCCTTTCAACATAGTGTGTTGGAGCTACAGATGTATAGATCAGTCTATTTCTTCTGCATCTGTAGATACCAACCTTTCGTCTGTGTGATTAACAGGGGCTGGTGGATCCTGAAGGGGCCCCGGGTCAGCTATTTTTACAGAAAAACCTTTGTAGCGTCCGAATGGTTTGAGCTACAAACTATTAAAAGCTGATACTTTTACGAACATGCACGTGTAACATATTTTACTCAATGACCCCACAAGCTACCGAACAGTCGTTAGAAGCTAAGGGTTACTTCTACATAGAAGATCATAGGAAATCCCAGGACATGGTGTCTATAATACTGTAATAAGCTCACATAGTTTCGGGTACAAACTCCAAACTCCACACAGTTGTCCCTGACTAGTTGGATATTCATTTCCCGCTCATCAAACAGTTCTGTATTACAGCATCCATATAAATTCATTTGAATCAGGGTTTTGCTTTGGCTGACCTCATTTATTTATTGACATTTGTCAACAAAACTCATGAACGCAACTGTTTATATGAAATAGCTTTGTGTTGTACTTGTAGGCCTGGTTGTCCTGAAAAGAAGATGGTGAAACACGGGACTGATAGGGTTAACACGCACTCCCACACACAGTGTTGTTCTGGAAGTCGTTGAAGCATCACAGGAATCCGCTCTCTTCATTTCATCAGGCACAACAGAGAGTCAGTGAGAGGTGGTGTGAATATGAAATTGCTTACATTATACCCTGCAATGTTTTTCCAATGGGCTGGAACATATTAAGCTGAAAATGAATAGCAGGTCTTCTGGGCATCATGTTGCTGTGGCTACAGCATCACTTTCTATTCAGCAAGTGCTCCATCATACTGACATCTGTCACTTTTATTGTGTGTTTGTGTGTGTGTATCATGCTCTGATAAGTAACTTGTAAAGCCTACCTCTCCTCCAGACAATGCACAGGGTTGTATATGATGACATGTGTGTAGAGAGAGAGAGAGAGAGAGAGAGAGAGAGAGAGAGAGAGAGAGAGAGAGAGAGAGAGAGAGAGAGAGAGAGAGAGAGAGAGAGAGAGAGAGAGAGAGAGAGAGAGAGAGAGAGAGAGAGAGAGAGACCAGGGGTTGTGGTGCTACAGTTCAGTATACCACTGATTACAGACACATTGAGTGATAACAGTCTAATATCTCTATCTGAGAGTGTGTGTGTGTATATATGCGCGTGCGTGTGCGCTTTTTGTCTGTGTGTGTCATATCAGATGGGGGCTCATCGGTGTGCTGTGTGTCCTCAGCTCCCCTGTGGTTCTGGATGGGATAGGTAGCATCTGTCACCACTGCAGAAATCTAGCATGCTGTCTTAACCATTACAGCACCGCCATCGTCTCACCTGTGTGTGTGTGTGTGTGTGTGTGTGTGTGTGTGTGTGTGTGTGTGTGTGTGTGTGTGTGTGTGTGTGTGTGTGTGTGTGTGTGTGTGTGTGTGTGTGTGTGTGTGTGTGTGTGTGTGTGTGTGTGTGTGTGCTTGCAAGTGACAGAAGGGCGGGCGAATACGAAGAGTGGGGAGAGAGAAAGAGAGAGAGAGAGAGGAGGAGAGCGGGGAGGGAAGAATAGGTAGAGAGAGATTGAACCAGTGCTTGTATTGGCATTACCACAAAGAAGGCGGGACTCTTGTCTACCTCTTCTCTGATTGACAGATGAGAAGGAGGAGCGAATCCAGACAGCTTTTACTCAGCCAATTACAATGAGAGGAGGGTCTGGTTGCCGCAGCAACTGCACACCTTTGCTACCAATTGGAGGAGCTGGAACACTGATGACAGACTGGATGGAGTTGAGCAATCTCTCTCTCTCTCTCTCTCTCTCTCTCTCTCTCTCTCTCTCTCTCTCTCTCTCTCTCTCTCTGAGGTGTGTGAGAGGCGTGCTTGACACGATGTGGCAGAGAGATTACACAGAGGTCAGACTGCTGGGGTCACCGAGCGATAGAGTCTCACAAACACCTAGAAAGAGGGAAAGGGAGGGAGGGATAGAGGCAGAGAGAAAGGTGGAGAACGATATGAAGAGAGATGGACCAGAAAATACATATATTTTATGAAAGATGAATGGAACGAGAGAATGAGGGGGGAGAGATGTAGTTCCTAGAGGTGATACCTCACTGTCTCTGTCTGACTGCTTCTCTATACAGGTAAAACCTCACTGTCTCTGTCTGACTGCTTCTCTATACAGTTAAAACCTCACTGTCTCTGTCTGACTGCTTCTCTATACAGGTAAAACATCACTGTCTCTGTCTGACTGCTTCTCTATACAGGTAAAACCTCACTGTCTCTGTCTGACTGCTTCCTATACAGGTAAAACCTCACTGTCTCTGTCTGACTGCTTCTTTATACAGGTAAAACCTCACTGTCTCTGTCTGACTGCTTCTCTATACAGGTAAAACCTCACTGTCTCTGTCTGACTGCTTCTCTATACAGGTAAAACCTCACTGTCTCTGTCTGACTGCTTCTTTATACAGGTAAAACCTCACTGTCTCTGTCTGACTGCTTCTCTATACAGGTAAAACCTCACTGTCTCTGTCTGACTGCTTCTCTATACAGGTAAAACCTCACTGTCTCTGTCTGACTGCTTCTCTATACAGGTAATACCTCACTGTCTCTGTCTGACTGCTTCTTATACAGGTAAAACCTCCCTGTCTCTGTCTGACTGCTTCTCTATACAGGTAATACCTCACTGTCTCTGTCTGACTGCTTCTTATACAGGTAATACCTCACTGTCTCTGTCTGACTGCTTCTTATACAGGTAAAACCTCACTGTCTCTGTCTGACTGCTTCTCTATACAGGTAAAACCTCACTGTCTCTGTCTGACTGCTTCTTATACAGGTAAAACCTCACTGTCTCTGTCTGACTGCTTCTTTATACAGGTAAAACCTCACTGTCTCTGTCTGACTGCTTCTTATACAGGTAAAACCTCACTGTCTCTGTCTGACTGCTTCTTATATAGGTATGTCTCTCCATATAAAGGAGTAGTGAGAGAATAGCATGTACCATGCAGTGTCTGTATGCGTTTTTCTGTGTGTGTGTCCTCTGGGTGTCATTGAGTGTCAGTATAAATCAGCAGGCTTTGAGACTGGGCTGCTGCAGTAAATTAGCTGTAGCTTTTAATTGTGTCTGTAATAGATGGCTCTAATTAGTCAAGCTCTTCCTCACTGACTCACACAGCTGTATTAGGCCCTAACACACCGTCCCAATATACACCTCCCTTCATCCCTCCATCCCTCTGTACCTATATCCTTCTATCCATCCATCCCTCTATCCTTCCATCCATCCATCCCTCTATCATTCCATCCCTCCATCCCTCTATCCATCCATACCTCTATCCTTCCATCCATCCATCCCTCCATCCCTCTGTACCTATATCCTTCCATCCCTCTATCCTTCCATCCCTCCATCCCTATGTCCTTCCATCCCTCTATCCTTCCATCCCTCTATCCTTCCATCCATCCATCCATCCCTCCATCCCTCTGTATCTCTACCATTCCATCCTTCCATCTCTCCATCCATCCATCCCTTTATCCTTCCATCCTCCATACCGCTACCCTTCCATCCATCCATCCCTCCATCCCTCTATCCTTCCATCCATCCATCCCTCCATCCCTCCATCCCTCAATACCTCTACCCTTCCATCCATACATCCTTCTATCATTCCATCCATCCATCCCTCCATCCCTCTATCATTCCATCCATCCATCCCTCTATCCTTCCATCTCTCCATCCCTCCATTCCTTTATCCTTCCATCCTCCATACCTCTAGCCTTCCATTCCTCCATCCCTCTGTACCTATATCCTTCCATCCATCCATCCACCCCTCTATCCTTCCATCCATCCATCCATCCCTCTATCATTCCATCCCTCCATCCCTCTATCATTCCATCCCTCCATCCATCCATCCATCCCTCTGTCCTTCCATCCATCCATCCATCCATCCATCCATCCATCCATCCATCCATCCATCCATCCATCCATCCATCCATCCATCCATCCATCCATCCATCCATCCATCCATCCATCCATCCATCCATCCCTCTATCATTCCATCCCTCCATCCCTCTCTCCTTCCATCCCATCCCTCTATCCCTCTATCCTTCTATCCCTCCATACCTCTATCCTTCATCCCTCTATCCCTCTAGCCTTCCATCCCTCCATACCTTTATCCTTCTACCCCTCTATCCTTCCATCCATCCATACCTCTATCCTTCCATCCCTTCAAACCTCTAGCCTCTATCATTCCCATCCCTCCATCCTTCCATCCCTCTATCCTTTCATCCATCTACCACCTGGAGAGACAACAGGGTTCCTCCTCTATCCCTCTATCACCTGGAGGGACAACAGGGTTCCTCCTCTATCCCTCTACCACCTGGAAGGACAACAGGGTTCCTCCTCTATCCCTCTACCACCTGGAGGGACAACAGGGTTCCTCCTCTATCCCTCTACCACCTGGAGGGACAACAGGGTTCCTCCTCTATCCCTCTATCACCTGGAGGGACAACAGGGTTCCTCCTCTATCCATCTACCACCTGGAGGGACAACAGGGTTCCTCCTCTATCCCTCTACCACCTGGAGAGACAACAGGGTTCCTCCTCTATCCCTCTACCACCTGGAGAGACAACAGGGTTCCTCCTCTATCCCTCTACCACCTGGAGAGACAACAGGGTTCCTCCTCTATCCCTCTACCACCTGGAGAGACAACAGGGTTCCTCCTCTATCCCTCTACCACCTGGAGAGACAACAGGGTTCCTCCTCTATCCATCTACCACCTGGAGGGACAACAGGGTTCCTCCTCTATCCCTCTACCACCTGGAGGGACAACAGGGTTCCTCCTCTATCCCTCTACCACCTGGAGGGACAACAGGGTTCCTCCTCTATCCCTCTACCACCTGGAGAGACAACAGGGTTCCTCCTCTATCCATCTACCACCTGGAGAGACAACAGGGTTCCTCCTCTATCCATCTATCACCTGGAGGGACAACAGGGTTCCTCCTCTATCCCTCTACCACCTGGAGGGACAACAGGGTTCCTCCTCTATCCCTCTATCACCTGGAGAGACAACAGGGTTCCTCCTCTATCCCTCTACCACCTGGAGAGACAACAGGGTTCCTCCTCTATCCCTCTATCACCTGGAGAGACAACAGGGTTCCTCCTCTATCCATCTACCACCTGGAGAGACAACAGGGTTCCTCCTCTATCCATCTACCACCTGGAGAGACAACAGGGTTCCTCCTCTATCCATCTATCACCTGGAGGGACAACAGGGTTCCTCCTCTATCCCTCTACCACCTGGAGGGACAACAGGGTTCCTCCTCTATCCCTCTACCACCTGGAGGGACAACAGGGTTCCTCCTCTAACCCTCTACCACCTGGAGAGACAACAGGGTTCCTCCTCTATCCCTCTACCACCTGGAGGGACAACAGGGTTCCTCCTCTATCCCTCTACCACCTGGAGGGACAACAGGGTTCCTCCTCTATCCCTCTACCACCTGGAGGGACAACAGGGTTCCTCCTCTATCCCTCTACCACCTGGAGGGACAACAGGGTTCCTCCTCTATCCCTCTACCACCTGGAGAGACAACAGGGTTCCTCCTCTATCCCTCTACCACCTGGAGGGACAACAGGGTTCCTCCTCTATCCCTCTACCACCTGGAGGGACAACAGGGTTCCTCCTCTATCCCTCTACCACCTGGAGGGACAACATGGTTCCTCCTCTATCCATCTACCACCTGGAGAGACAACAGGGTTCCTCCTCTATCCATCTACCACCTGGAGGGACAACAGGGTTCCTCCTCTATCCATCTACCACCTGGAGAGACGACAGGGTTCCTCCTCTATCCCTCTACCACCTGGAGGGACAACAGGGTTCCTCCTCTATCCCTCTACCACCTGGAGGGACAACAGGGTTCCTCTTCTATCCATCTACCACCTGGAGAGACAACAGGGTTCCTCCTCTATCCATCTACCACCTGGAGAGACAACAGGGTTCCTCCTCTATCCCTCTATCACCTGGAGGGACAACAGGGTTCCTCCTCTATCCATCTACCACCTGGAGAGACAACAGGGTTCCTCCTCTATCCCTCTATCACCTGGAGGGACAACAGGGTTCCTCTTCTATCCATCTACCACCTGGAGAGACAACAGGGTTCCTCCTCTATCCCTCTATCACCTGGAGAGACAACAGGGTTCCTCCTCTATCCATCTACCACCTGGAGGGACAACAGGGTTCCTCCTCTATCCCTCTACCACCTGGAGGGACAACAGGGTTCCTCCTCTATCCCTCTACCACCTGGAGGGACAACAGGGTTCCTCCTCTATCCCTCTACCACCTGGAGGGACAACAGGGTTCCTCCTCTATCCCTCTACCACCTGGAGAGACAACAGGGTTCCTCCTCTATCCCTCTACCACCTGGAGGGACAACAGGGTTCCTCCTCTATCCCTCTACCACCTGGAGGGACAACAGGGTTCCTCCTCTATCCCTCTACCACCTGGAGGGACAACATGGTTCCTCCTCTATCCATCTACCACCTGGAGAGACAACAGGGTTCCTCCTCTATCCATCTACCACCTGGAGGGACAACAGGGTTCCT